>NC_066585.1:263917780-264217780 GCF_024323335.1 Lathyrus oleraceus | reverse complement strand
ATAAGCGCTTTTGATATTTTGACTAACTAGTATGTTTTTTGTTTTGTTTGGCAGATGCATGTGCAGCTTGGTGAAACCTCACAACCAGTTTGGATTGAATTCACACATACACTAGATCAAATCTCGGATACTGATTTGATAGTCATAAAATCTGGTGCAGTGTCAGATGATAGGAAGTGAGTACCCATTCGGTAAATTCAACGACTTAGATCATTACTTACCGATCAATTCTGGTTCCACTATGGAACAAGATGTGATTGAATTCCATCATTGATGAAACCTGTTGATCTCTCTTAATGCCTAGTATGTGTTTGTTGATTTGCCTACAGGAGAGGTTATTTCTGTACAAAGAAAGGAACATTGATAGAGCTAGCAGAAGTTGAGCCTCCAAGGTAAAAATTCAAGTTTTGAAGCAAAGATTCATATTGAAGTTCGATAATACTAAGCAAATATTACTAATCCAGGCCTTATTTTGCCATACATATAGAACAGATGGATAAATCATGGCCAACCAGGTGGAGCAAATGTTGCAGCAATAGCTGATGTTGCTTCTTCGCGAGAAGTAGTTTACACGATAAGGTGTGTATTTGTGTGTGTACGCTAAAAGTGTCTGTGTTGCTTGAAGTATTTTGACTTGCAGATTGAAGATATAGAGAACAAGATTAAAATTTATTGTTCATTTTTAATGTTATAAACTGCCATGTGGTGATGTAGTTCTGCTGGAGATCTTTATGAATATAACAGTAAATCAAAACCGTCATGGAAGAAGCACATATGGCAAGAAAAAAAGGCACAAGTTTCATCTTTGATACCATCTAAGGGGTGCACTTTACATGGATTAATTGGTGATCATTCTGAATCGCTGTTTCTTTTAACCAAGGTACTATAAATATAAGTATCAAAATTGCAAATATAAAGTAAAACTATGATATCAAATAAATCACTTGTGTGTCTTGAGCATATGTAACTTACTACGAAGCACTACACATCGACACCGGTAATAATTTGAGAAAATAGGAAAATTGTGTAACCACATGTATTGGTGTCGTACACGTACCAGCACGTGTTCGACACCAGACTCTTTAATCTGAAGTGTCGGTATTACATAGGTAACTTGATATAATGTAGAATTCAATTTTAATGGAGATATTTAAGAACTTATTGCTATCACCATTTTTTTCTAAAATATTTGATGATTATATAGGAAGGAACTTTAGTGGAGAGAAGATTACATCAAAGGAAGTGGAAATGGATAGTCCATGGAAATCCACCACATCAAAATTTGACATCTATTACACCATCTTTGAGAGATGAATCTAGTGAAACTTCCATTTCTTTATTCTTCACTACTTCTGTTGGATCTGTTTTTGAGTATCAAATTCCAAAACAATTAGGTCAGTTATCTAATTATGCATAACCTATTTAGCTTTATCCATGACAGATATACCTACAAATGAAATAAGATACAGAAAACTATCTTTGTATGTTATTAACTTATTAGAGAACAGTAGACACAATGTCTATAGCAGTGTACCTAAGTTTTATTCTTCAAAATGTTTCTTGATATTGAATTCTCACATGAACACAGGCACTTCTCCAAATAATCAGTTTCCAGGAGGAGAGTGGATAAGTCATCAGCACCCTTTACATGCAAAAGCGGCAAGAGGTAAACCAGGCTTACCATTACATGTTGGAAGGATACTCTTTGTACTAGATGATGGTAGAGTTGCAGAATTACATATAGCAGGACTAGGTGGTGAGAGCGCTGGACCATCAATGCCACAAAACTTTAGAAGAAAAACATCCTCAACCAAATATGTTTGGTCCATATTAGATGCACCAGAGAGTGAAGGATGGAATGCAGAATATTGCACAGAAGAGCGCGGACCGCGGAATTGTATGACAGGTATAAAAGATGAGTCAAAAGACTCGGGAATCACAAGTTCAGTAACAGGTAGGAGAAAGCAAAGCCAAGAACATCATTATTACTTATCTCCAGAAACAGGAAATGAACTTATTAGTTCTTTAGAAGAATACCAATACAATCTTCCTGATGATTGGATTAGTAGTAATTTTCGCCTGCGACTGATGTATGAAGGCAAGTCGTTTTTCTTGGTGACGAGTAATGGTTTGATTTTTGAACATGTTTGTATTGAAAGTGTTTGGATATGGCTGAAACATGATAGCTCTACCGAAATGAATGGTATAGTAGGGAACTATAATGGAAGTTTATTCATGGTTGATACTTTTGGAAGTGTGTTTCTTAGAGAATGGAGTGGAAATGAAATAGCATGGAAGAATTGCACTGATATGAGGAGAGGAAAACATATTGTTGTTGGGGGTCAACCATGGGATAGATTACCAGGTATAGCAAGGAGGGGTACTACTGAAGATTCACTCTTCTTTGTGAGCAAAAATGGAAGATTGATGCAGTTCACGGTAGGTAAACAGATAAATGATGACAAATACTTGCAATGCAAGCTATCTACTTTTTAATTTATTAGAATACTTAAAGAGACAGGGCCTATGAAGCAATAACACCGAACATGACACTGACACCAGAAACACTAAAATTGTGAAGAACTATCTCTCAAGAGCTATTATTAGTCCCTCCCCAAAAAATTGTTTTGATTCATCACATTTCCAAAACTTACACTTTTAGTTTTTGCCATCAATATTCGCTTGTCTTGTGCTAATGTGTTTAATAGATGGGTCATATACGCCAAATGCACTTCTGTTAGACATATCAGCACCATACAAAAGGAAACTAATGGCAGAAACTAAGAATAACTTGGAGGAATGAAATTGGAAGGATCTATACTTATATGTACGAAAAACATATTAAATATTTGAAGTACGAATCAATTAACCAGAAGCAACTCAATTTATTAAAGTTTTCATATTCATCATCATCAAAACTTCATGTATTCATTAATACATGCTAGATGTACCCAGATTGAAAGTTCAAATGCTTACATGTTCTATATAGGTTTACATGAGGAAATTCAAATGGAAGGATTGTAAAAATCCTCCAAATGTCAAAGTTGCAAACATAGTTGATCAGGAACTGTTCAGAGAGAACATAATCTTCGTCACAGGAAGAAACGGACGCTTATACCAATACAACAAAGTAAATGATTTATGGCATGAACATTACCAGTCTCAGCATTTGATTCTTTCAAATTTTCCTGGAACGGTTATAAGACCAATGTCAAAATCACTCACAGGCTCCATCTTCATGCTCTCAAAAGACGGTGGCCTAGTTGAATACAGCTGGAATACATGGAATGAATGGAATTGGATAGAACATGGAACACCTTATAAAGGTGTAAAACTCGTTGGCTCACCTGGTCCTAGCTTTGAAGGGAATCAATTACTTTTGATTGGTTCAGATGGAAGAGTATACCTTAGATATATGGAGAAAAATGCATGGAAGTGGAAGGATTGTGGTTTTCCTACTTTAGGAGATAAAACTATTGAAGCAGACGATAGAGAAGAAGGATTCAATGATGAAGATACTAAAAAAGAGCAGGAGAATCTTGGTGACTTATCAATCTTGAATTGTGATCCTAAGGTAAGTGTTAGTTTGATTAATTATAATTTATACGGACCGAAATCATATTTAATTTTAAAATTAATTTGATGAAATTGAATTGGAATCTTATACAATACAGGTGACATCTACAAGACCAATTCCATTTTCTGCTGATTCTGCTATATTTGAACTTAGAGATGGCAGGGTAAGAACCTTAGTTCACTGTGATTTTCCACTATCTAAAAGAAAATCATAATCAGTTATATTCCCTCTGTCTCATTTCCCCTAATGTGATAAGAAACCATTATCTGTGAGAAACATTACTAATGCTTAGTCGAAATTTATTATAACTAACATAACTACTTGTGGCAGTTGGCAGAGATACAAGTTGGAGAGGGGAAAGAATGGGTTTGGTCAAGGATCATTGGTACTCCAAATAGTTTATGCATACAAAATTATTGGATTACAGTGGCATCATCACCATCATGAAATTGTGTACAATCTCTTATAAGAAAATGATGAGCCAGAAAAACTTGATGACTTGATGACTTGATGTACAGCATAGATAGTGTAGTGACTTTTATGCTAACAAAGAAGAAAGAAAAGTACTAGTTATAGCTACAACAGGATGGAGCTGTGCCATCTCTTCACATGTAAAAATATGTATAAACAAGTTGAAGCTACAGCAACATATATGAATAAGAATATGTCCTCTTCATAATCATGATATAGATGTTTTATGAGATCATAGATGTTGGACCTTTTTCTTTTGTTATTAAACCCCTAGTTCTTAGGGTTGGGTTTTATTAATCCGGAGTTTTGTCGAGATAAATAAAATCTGATTATTGAGTGTTTTATTTATGATTTAAATTTGCATTCTCTTAAACAATTTGTCTTTATAATATTTAAGAAAATTGAGACTCTTTACAATAGCAATGAATTGACTCTTCTTCAACTATCCATCTTACTATACGACCATTCACTATGCCAAATAAGGGAAAAGAGGACGCTTTTTTTGGCCTATAACAGCGCTTTAAAGTGCCCTCTAATCTGGCGCTGGCATAGGTAAAGACAGCGCCTTTTTTTCCTGGTGAAAGCGCTGTCTAAAGTGGCTCTTTAAGCCCTTTAAGGGCCACTTTAGAGGGCGCTTTTTAAAGAAAGCGCCCTCTAAAGTGGAAACATTTCAGGGTTTAGTGGGCGCTTTTACTGGAAAGTGCCCTCTAAAGTGGAAACTTTTAAGGGTTTAGAGGGCGCTTTTACTGGAAAGCGCCCTCTAAAGTGGAAATTTAAAGGGTTTAGAGGGCGTTTATTTTGGGAAGCGCCATCTAAAGTGGGTGGTTATTTAAATTTTTTTTTTTAAAAAGCGCTATATTTTTTTATTTATTTTAGACAACCTGTATATTGAAGCAGTACACCCAAAACTGTATAATTTGAAGCCCTTTTTCACACATTGCATTCAACAAGCCTTATATACAACAATCCATACATATACAACAATCCACTGATATATAATCGTTTAACTTCTAAAGATTCTAAATATACAACCAATTCATAACTTAAAAAGAAATAAAACTAAGTAGCAAAAGCATCTCTGAGATGTATGTTTTTTTTGCTAGCAGCAGTCTTCTTAGCAACAACCTCTTTTTGTTCAATATCAATAGCATGAACCTAAAATATCATAAAATTAGTTAGGTGATGTATAAGATCAAGAATTAACATTTTCTATGCATAAATATCATATAATTGTGTTATACCTTTTTTTGCTATGCAACTGACTCGATTTGCTGCGTAATCCCCTTATATTTTTGGTCCCTTATCTTTTGAAGATAGAATTGATATTTGTTTAGATGGACATATTCCATTGTCGTAGAGGGATACTTTCAAATATCCAGCATCATCATCTACGCGAATGAGGCTTGACGACAATGGAACATCTCCATCTAAACAAATATCAATTGATACTTTCAAGTATCCCTTGCCCCTTGCACGAATGATTGACTTCATAATAGTCATTTTACCTGTAATAAAGAAAACAATTAAAATCAGATGACAAATGTAAAAACAATTAAAATCATAAAAGTCATTTTACCTGTAATAAAGAAAACAATTAAAATCATTTGACCTGTACCTTTTTCACTAAGTTCTCTTTCTTTTCTTGGTTGGAATATGTTCTACATGTCTCTTAACAACACGGACGGTTGGATTGATCCAAATACCCTCATTATGATCATTTCTAATATATGAATCATTTGATATAATATTCTCATCTTGATCATTTCTGGTAAACGATTCAATCTCAACATCAATATCACCTTGATCTCCAGTGTTTTCATCAATTACTTTGTTGGAAAAAAGAACTATAAACCATTTCGTACTTTTCGGATCATTGACATAGAACACTTGTCTAGCTTGAGAGGCTAGAATAAAAGACTCATCTTTGTATCCCACCCTATTAAGATCCACTTGCAAAAATCCTGACTTATCCATTCGAATTCCGTTATTATTTTCAACCCACTTGCAACCAAATATAGGAATCTGAAACTTCTCATAATCAAACACCCAAATGCGCTCGATAACACCAAAATACGACAGATTTGCAAATTTGGGGTTTAAATCCTTCACACTTGATATGTGCATTGCTTCAGCTACCACGGTGACACCACTATTCTGCATAGTACTTTTATCATCTTGTTCTTTGGTATAAAATGTGTATCCATTAATCGCGTATGCGCTATAAGAAAAAACATGGAAATTTGGACCATATGCTAAGCATCTCAACCTTTCTGTTATTGAAGCGGGATCTGAATAATACTTTGAATAAATATGATCCTTAAACCAAGGTATAAAACATCGATTGTGCTCTCGTACTATCCAATTTTCATTTCTATTGGGATTTAAACCTCGGAGAACATCCTTGTGAATTTCAACATACGGCTCAACCTCATTCTCATTGTGCAGAACATACAAATGCACTTGATCCCGTTCGACCCTTGATACTGCCACGATTTTATTTCCAATTAGATTTTTTCCTTCTTTCTTTTCGACAAGCTGAGACTTGGGGAGTCCGATTGACTGAACATTAGACAAATATTCAGTACAAAACTCAATCGCTTCTTCAACAATGTATCTTTCAACCATACAACCTTCTGGTCGACTTCGGTTCTTCACGTACCCTTTTAATATTTTCATATAACGTTCAACAGGGTACATCTATCTCATATAAGCTGGTCCACACAATTGTGTCTCTTTCACAAGATGAACAACTAGATGTACCATTATGTCAAAAAATGATGGAGGAAAAAACATTTCAAGCTCACACAAAGTAATAACGATTTCTTTTTGCAACATTGGTAAGATCGCAGGATTGATCACCTTACTGCAAATTGACTTGAAGAAAGAACACAACTTAGTTATAGAGCTTCTTACTTTTTCTGGAAGAATAGAACGTATACTTATTGGGAGAAAATGTTCCATTATAACATGGCAATCATGGGTCTTTAAACTCTTTAACTTGAGGTCTTTCATAGACACAAGTCTTCTAATATCTGAAGAGTACCCTTCTGGAACTTTAACTTCACTTATAAACTTACACAATGTTTTTTTCTCCTTTCTAGATGGAGTATAAGCAGCAGGCGGTAGATATGTTCGTTTTCCTTTCTTCAAGGGTCCTAATTCATTTCTTATTCCCATCGCTATCAAGTCCTTTCTTGCCTTAAGGTCATCCTTAGACTTTCCTTGTATATTGAGTAACGTGCCAATAACACTTTCAAATACATTTTTTTCAATATGCATAACATCAAGAAAATGTCTCACATACAAGGACTTCCAATACGGCAATTCAAAAAAAACTGACCTTTTCTTCCACCCACTTTTGACAAGTGTGTGGGCAAAAGGCTTGCCAAACTGAGTATCCAAATCTTTCACCTTTTCAAAAATTTGATCACCCATCAATATAGGTGGAGCTCTGCCTTGTTCTGTCTCTCCATTGAACGCCTTTCTCCATCCACGGTAGTGATGATTTGAATTTAAGAATCTCCGATGACCGAGAAAGACATTCTTCTGACCAAACTCCAAGCGCTTCCAATCTGTTTTATCTTCACAAATAGGACACGCACATTGACCTTTTATGCTATACCCTGATAGATTTCCGTATGCTGGAAAATCATTAATTGTGCCAAACAACATCGCCCTCAAGTTGAAACTTTCTTTCCTATATCCATCATAAACCTCCACACCGGTCTCCCACAAAATCTTTAAATCTTCGATTAAGGGCTTCAAGTACACGTCTATGTCATTCCCTGGTTGTTTAGGTCCAGAAATCAACATAGACAACATCATGTACTTACGCTTCATACATAGCCATGGAGGTAGGTTATAAATCATAATAATCACATGCCATGTACTGTGTGAGATACTCTGGATACCGTGTGGGTTCATTCCATCAGTAGATAATGCCAAGCGAAGGTTTCTTGATTCTTCTCCAAATTCAGGATAATCATTATCAATTTTCAACCACTGTGGTGAATCTGCCAGATGTCGATACTTTCCATTTATAATTCTTTCATCTGCATGCCAGGTCAAGTATCTTGAATCGGTTTCACTACGAAACATGCGTCTAAATCTCGGAATAACAGGAAAATACCACAAGACTTTTGCTGGAGACAACTTGTTCTTATATCGCGAGACACCGCATTTAGGACACTCATTTAACGATGCATACTCATTTCGAAACAAAACGCAATCGTTTGGACATGCATGTATCTTATCATAGCTCATGCCAATAGAGCACAACATCTTTTTGGTCTCATATGTTCGATTAGGAAGAACATTATCCTCAGGAAGCATATCTTTCAAAAGGGCTAATAACTCTGTGAAACTTTTATCCGACCATCCATTGCCCGCCTTTAAGTTGTACAACTTTAATACCGCAGACAATCTTGTGAATTTAGTGCAACCATCATACAAAGGTTTCTCTGCATCACTTACCAACCTCTCAAACATTTCGGGACAATCCTTAAGATCTCCTTCAAGTGCTTCTGCAATCTCTTCAACTCGATCAAAATCGTATGTATCTGCGCCACTATAGTTTGAGGCATAGGTCGTACTATCCCCCGGTTCAACATTCTCATTACTTTTCTCACCATGCAAATTCCAACATGTATAACTTCGATCAATTCCATGCCTCATTAGATGCGATGTCAACTGAACTGCGTCAACCCGTTTCCCATAACAACAACCCAAGCAAGGACATATCATTCTACTGGGGTCTTCGGCGTGCGCAACGGCAAACTTAACGAATTCTGATACCCCATTCTCGTACTCTCTCGACAATCGATTGGAAGACATCCATGTATTATCCATTACTAATTAGAATAAACAAAAAACAATTTCAGAAGAGAAACCAATTTCAGAAGATACTCTGTGCAGGGCATTCATGTCTCCATTTACTCTATCAAATAACATCCATACCTAAACTTCTTAAGTTACTAGCTACGCTATGTACTGGTTGGCTGTTAATGAAGAATTCAAACACATTCGGACCTAGGTTTCTAATGATACTGGTGTTGACACAAAATCAGATGTTCATAGGTCGTATAACCCTAACTACTGGGTAATGTAGTCCCATTGCATGCGCTATCATGGTCACTAAAAACCAACCGTCAATTACCTAATAAACACAAACTATTTAAATGACTATGAATATTGAAACTTTACAGGTCGAAACAAACGTAGCATAGACAACAATAACATAAAACTGAAATGGGGCAAAGCTAAAACAAAGCAATAGTGCAAGTAATAATGTATGCATCGTGTACCTTTGATTGGTAGAAGGAGGAAATGTCGTAGATCTAACAGAGGTGGAAGGAGAACGCCTTAGAACCCTAACGTGAAAAAGAACGAAAATAACAGAGAGTGAAATAACAAAACGTGCAGTATGTTATAATTTTAATGTTTACTAAAGGGGACCTTAGAGGGCGCTTGTGGAAAAAAAGCGCCCTCTAAAGGGGGCCTAAGAGGGTGCTTATGGAAGCGCTCTCTAAGGCTTTCCAGAAGCGCTTTATAAACTGGAAATGCACATGGACTTATAACAGCGCTTTATTAAAAGCGCCCTCTAAGGGTAACCTTAGAGGGCGCTTTCTAAAAAGCGCCATGTATTATTGTCCCTCTATCTCCTCCTTATTTTTTCGCTTCACCTTAGAGGGCGCTTTATTACAAAAGCACCCTCTAAAGTGCGCTGTCTATTGCTCCTTATTTTTTCGCTTCACTTTAGAGAGCGCTTTTGTAATAAAGCGCCCTCTAAGGTGCGCTGTCTATTCCAGTTTTTGGCGTAGTGATTATTAACTTTGCTATAATGTTGTACAATATAAGAGTCATTGTCAGTTCTGATTGCTGCATATTTTGTCCATAACTCATACAGTGCAGTATAGATGCGGCATGATCTCAATAAGAAAACATGTTATACTATAAAGATTATGATATTTTTATGCACTCTTGCCTCCTCTACATTAAAAAAATACAACAATCATGACTAAATTTTAAACTAATTGATTTAAGAATTAATAAGGAAGACTTTGGTAACTTGTTCCATCGTATTGTACCTTAAGAAAAGAGATTAAGATTCTAGAGTTGAAAGTATACCAAGGTGTTATCCAAAAGCTTTAGAGAGTCTCTTATTCTAAAAGTCTAAGACTAAATGGTTAAAGGAAGAGGATGCTAATAAAATATTTGCATGCATGTGCTAAATACAGGAATATGAGAAAAACTCGATCTTGGCGCTTTAGGTTGGAGACTCTTGGTTGGAGGGAGTGGTTCAGATTAGGCTTGAGGTGACTATGTTTTCCACTCGGCAATTTTTGGATCCTATGGTTGATCGTCGACCGTTGGATGGGGTCAATTTTTCGTCTCTTTCTTCAATGGACAATCTCGTCCATAGTTCTCATTTTCTTTACATAGATATTTATCTTATGGTCTCCCATTGTGATGTAAATAAGAGCCTTGATATGATGGTTTTAATTTCTCATTTTTCAAAAGAATTTGGCCTTTGCTTTTAGGAGAGCTCTTATCTATGTTTGAGCAATTTTACTGCATGACATCTATCCCTCGTAATTTCCCTTCTTATTTTGTCACTTATATCCTAAGGTGGATTCGCCTACAAGTTTGGGAGACTTATGTCATATTTCTTTGATCGGATCTATCTATAAATTGATGAAGAAGGTTTTGGCTTTTAAATTAGCAAAAGTCACGAATAAACTATCGTCTAATCAATCGACATTTTTGAAAGGATTTTTTTTTATTGATGGCATTGTAGTTGTGAATGATTTGATTGACCTTGTCAAGAAAATCAAAAAGGAGTGTCTTATTTTCAAGGTTGATTTTGAATAAGTCTATGACTCTGTCAGCCAGAGCATTTTGGACAATATGCTCACTAGGCTTGCTTTTTCTAACAATTTGTGTGCTTGTGTTTTCTCTAGGAATATATCTAACTTAGTTAATGGATCGCCAACTGAGGAGATCAATATATAGATGGGTTTGAAACACAGAGACATATTTTCTGTGTTTCTTTTTATTTTGGTTATGGAGGGGTTTAGTGTTCTTCTTAAGCAAATTGTGAGTCTCGACCTTCTTAATGATTTTAGGATTGCCTTCTCGGATTTAGTCATCTTCCATCTTTAGTATGATACCATGATTGTCGTACCTCGAAAAATACGATCTTTTGCAAAGCGTTCACACGCTCGCAGAAAATAGTTTGAACAGAGTCGCCGTCAAACTTTATTTATTCCAATGAAGGAAAAGGAAAATACCAATAAAACCTTTGAAAAGAACATGACCGTCACAATAAAATTAGGGTTCGAGAGTCGATTACGCAAGAGGAAGATATGAGCACCTTCCACGTTCGTTGTACTCAACGGGAACCTTTTAGTTAGATTTGTGATTGAATGTTAGCTTATGTCATTCGTTTTCTTTGAGTTATTATAAGAGAAAGGAGAGAGAGAAAATAGTCGCAAAAAAGTTTTTTATTAATGTGCCTGATAAGATTGCAGGTCTTGCTCCTACGTATCTCCAGATGCGATGGAAAACTCAAGGCTACGTAACTTTGGATAGAAAATATTCGTTTGTTGGTTGATTTTAGCGAAAGTTATTTTGTCTCAATCGACGGAAAAACATTGTTTGTTATCCAAAACAAGTGGAGAAGGGAACTTTACACCACGGCTTAATGGATTTACAAATCAACATTCGCGGAAAACGTCGCTAACTTACTAACACATATAAGTGGACGAAACATTGTCTTGCATCATCTCGAGACGAAATACCTTTCGTTTGTTTGAAGAGAAAGTTTGAAAGATTGCGTTGGGGCGAGAAAATAGTTTGATGTGTTTGAGTATGTTTTAGACTTGAAAGACGAAGTATTTATGACTTACAAGCGATTATCACTTGAGCCCGATATTCGAGACTATGATTAGACATTTCATCCATATAGTCTTTTTCTTTCAATTTGTTTACGAAAATGTTTGAATATTTACCAGTGTTTTGAGCGAAAGATGAACACTTGGGCTTGCAAGCAATTACTACTTAGGCTTAGTGTTCAGGACTATGATTAGAACTTTTATCCAGGTAGTCTTTTTCTTTTCATTTTATTTCAAAAAGGAGACGCATTGGAGTTTTAGTGAAAGACCGGATATTTATGACTTGCAGGCGATTACCATTTGGGCCTAATACTCGAGACTACGACTAGACATTTCATCCAGATAGTCTTTTTCTTTCAATTATTGAAAAATGTCCAAGTATAAATTAGTCATTTTGAGTTTATTTATGAAAAGAGCTTGGTGTTGGATCAAGAGTTTAATTTGCGTTTGCGGAGTAAATTGAATTATGAAAATGGTTGAGAAATGACTTGAGATGCTTATTAAAGAAAAGGGTTTGGTGTTGATCAAGTTGGTTTTTTTAAATGATATATTTTATTTGTAAAGGTTAATGGATGTTAAGCGATTGATTTTGGTTTGAAAAAGGTTTTGTGTGATTTAAAAAAATGTATTTGATGTTGATCAAACACTTTTGATTTTAGTATTTTTGAAAAATTAATTTTAAGAGTCATTTTATCTTTTTGGATTAACAATTATGCATCAACTAAAAATACAATAAAGTAAAATAAAAAATAAAACAATAAAAATAAAATAAAATAAAATAAGTAATAAAAGGGAAGGGACACACTATCAATACAAGAGGTAAAAAGATTAAAAAAAACTAAAGGAAATAAAAGAAAAAATAAAAATAAAAAAATAAAACAATAATAAAAATAAATAAACAATAAATAAAAAAATATTCAAATGACAAAAATAGGCTAAAAACTAGGGGTTTATTTAGGAAAATGCTATAGGCTCAAAGGATGAAGGCCCCACAATGGTGCACTGAGCAATCAGGGGTGTAGGGGAGACTTCATATTCCCCAACTCCGCATTTGGTTATTATTCCCGTAGCAATAAAAATGAAAGAAAAATGTTCAACGAAAACGTAAAAACACCATAATTTTCATGAAATTAAGCAAATAAATAATGAAAAATTATCTACTCGATCTCACGAACATAATGGTATATTCAAAATCAGCAAATAAATAACAACAAGAAGTCAAAAATCAACAAAAATGCAGCATCATTTATTTGCTTGATTCAATCATTTTATCCACCCTCGTGACAAACGAACCATAGATTCATGTTTGGGGTGATATTGTGAAGTTATTGGATACATTATTTATGTAATCATCAATTTACATTTAACATTTTTGTTCATGAAGGTTCAAGAACACTTTAAAATCTTGATTTTAAATCAATGGAGTTTTCATACAAAATAGTGGTGATTAATATACTAATTAAATGCAACAAGAATAATAATGAAAAGAAAATTAAATAAACAAAAATTAAATCACATTTAATCACTTTTGTTTATGGAGGTTCAAAAATACTTTAAATTCTTGATTTTGAATCAATGAAGTTTTCATGCAAATCGTGATGATTAACGTACTAATTAAGTGAAGCAATAATAATAATGCAAAGAAAATTAAATACACAAAAATTAAAAGAGTACCTAAATAAAGAAGAATAAAAAGTGACTTGAAAATTGGAGAGAAATTTGTACAAAATTTTGGTTTATTCTTGCGAGTGATTCTTGGTGTCATTTGTGAATAAAATGGAGTTTCTTTATAGGTTCTAGAAAGGATAATTTGGAAATTATGCAAAGAGTGTTAGTACCTTCTAGAAACTTATTTAGTTAAATAGTGAATAATGATGTAATATATGCATGGAATAATGATGTAACATATGCATGAAATATTGATGTAATAAATGAGAGATGTTTTGGACATTCTATAAACATTGATTTTTGTTTTATGATGCATGAAAATGATTAATAAAATTCAAATTGATATTTTGATAATAAATCAAATGATCAAGAATTTATTTTTCAAAAGGCATAATGAAAAAATACAATTTTAGTCAATTTCTTCAACATGTATAATATTGACTTTATGTTGACTTTTTTTACTATAATGCATATATGCATGATTATGGTGACTTTATTTGATGATAAAATGCATATGACTAAAAATGCAAAACTCTACAAATGGACAAAGAATATGAAGAATGTCATTCTTCATATGATCGCAGTGGGAGATAGTTAAATACTAAAAGATTCAAATTTTGTCTCTGGATGCTGATGAAATGATATGATATGCTATAAATGCATGAAGGACTTTTTTCATTTTGGTTTGCTAAGGATATGATGCGATATGAGATGAACCCTAGTTTGATATCTTAGGTGGAGGAAAAAGGAAACTTTTACATGTGAATAATAATGGAGATATGTGGTAATGGTGGTCCATAAGAAATGAAAAGAAACAATAAGGGTGAAGACTCACTGGGGAATGACAAATATGTTGCAGAAAAGACACTAGGGAATATTCAAAGGTGAAGGTTATCAACTGATTAGAGATGAAAAACAAACACTTTAGAATATATGAGAATTTAGAAGTTTTGGATATTTCTGACAAGAAATTCATCCCATACAAAGATTTGGAGTCTTCTAACAAGAAAATCATCCAATCAAACAAAATGGAGTAACAAGGAATTTATATAAGACAAAGCTGAGAGTTTTATAATAAGAAAGACATCCACGCAAAAGAAACTTGGAGATTCTTTACAAAAAAATTATCCAAGATAAAACTCGAGAGTTTTCTGACAAGAAAAGCATCCACACAAAAGGCTATGATGATTCTTTACAAAGAAATCAATCAAGACAAAAACATTCGAGCTTTTAACAATAAAACATCAAATCTTCTGGGAATTCCTTAAAATGAAAAGTCATACATGACTTTCTAGGAAACAATAGGACAAACAGGGTAATAAAACTCTCTGTGTGTGCCAAAGAAGTTGGACTTTGACCGTAAGCATTGGTTACAACCAACTTCTAACGGATTTGTGTCAGTTACAACTGGAGTTTCAAAAATGAGGCCAAACAATTGGACTTTAGGGGTGCCAATTGAACTTTTTAAATGATGTCAGTGACAACTAGACTTTAGGTACCAGTTACAATTGGATTTCAAAACGGATGGCCAATTACAACTGGACTTTAGAGATGCTAATGACAATTGGATTTTAGATACCAATAACAATTAGATTTTGAAGGTGCCAATGATAATTAGACTTACAAGTAGTGCCAATAACAACCAGACTTTAAATAACAATTGGATTTTAAAAATGAATGCCAATAACAATTGGACATTGAAAAGGAACCAGTAACAATTAGATTTTGGATACCAATGATAATTAGACTTTGAATATGAACGTCGGTAACAACCATACCTCGTAAAGGGTGTCATTGACAACCTGACTTTAAAAGACACATACTAGTAACAACCGGACTTTGGTTACCAATAACAATTGCAGTTAACAACCGGTGTCAGTGATAACTGGACTTTAAACCATGCCAATAACAATTGGACTTTGGGTACCAATAACAATTAGATATAAAATAAGTGTCAGTAAAAACTAGACTTTGGAAGGATACTAGTGACAACTGGATTTTGAAGATAATGCCAATGACAACTGGACTTTAGGTACCAATTACAATTGGATTTGGAGAATAGATTCATGGTGACAACCATAATTTGAAAATGGTGTCAAAGAAACCTGGAATTTGGATGTCAATGACAATTAGACTTTGAACATGAATGTCGGTAACAACCTAAACTCGAAAAGGGCGTCGGTGACAACAGGACTTTAAAAAATGCAAATTGGTAACAATCACACTTTAGTTATCAATAACAATTAGAGTTAACAATCGGTGGCAGTGATAACTGGACTTTAAATTGTGCCAATAACAAATGGACTTTGGACATCAATAACAATTGGATTTAAAATGAGTGCCAGTAACAACTAGACATTGGAATGATATGAGTGACAATTGGACTTCGAAGATGATGTCATTGATAACCGGACTTTATGAGACGCCAATGAAAATTGATCTTTAAAATTATACGAGTGACAACCAGATCTTAAGGATACCGATAACAATTGGATTTAAACAAGGTGTCAGTGACAATTGGACTTTAGATACTGTAACACCCTAAACCCCGCACATAATTTATCGCATAAATTAAATATAAAATAAAACCACGTAGGGTGTCACACATTCATAACACACATGACCTGATCCGTAACAAGGGTTTCAACAGTAAATTTCAATACACACATTTGTAATAAGGATGTTTACACGACACCTCACTTATCTAAATCATACCTGGGATGTTTACAAGACATCCTTATCATCTGATCAGTATTATGTATTCACATTATAAGATATTCATAATTTGTCATTGCATGCTCACTTCCATTTTAAAGTATCATCGCAGTGGAATTATCATCACAATTATGGAAGATAAAGCAAGTAATAACATCTAGTCTCAACTTCAATTTTAGTCTTATGACTTCAACATAATCAGACATAAGGAATAAAACAAGCATTTAACCCAATCCGATGTTACATGATCAGAGCAAGGTACCACTAGTAAAAGCGACAAAATAAAGAAGTAATCCAAGAACTACCTTCCACTTACTTCAGCAATACTACTCTTGAGTATCTGCACGATGCCCATGTAAAGGCAACATTCAAACAGAAGGGGTGAGAATTCATTTCAATAATAACGATATAGAATGAAGAATAGAGTACAACATCTACATAATCATGCACAACAATATATCACATTCTTACATCCAAATTGTAACACCCTTCTAAAATACCCCAAATATTTAATTAAAATAGCAATATATCAATCAGAGTAATTATGCAGTTAAGGGTGTCACACAATCATTTCACACCATTTTCCAAAATATCCTGTCATGCTCATTTATTTAATCAAAATAAAACATTCGCATAATACGCAGCGGATACAAACAAACAACATTCAAACCATGTAATACATTACATGTAAAGTTGTTCAACAACCAAATGAAAACATAGTAAAACATCCCATCCCGATGTTACATCTACCAGAGCATGACCCACTAAGGAACTACACTAGACTCCAAGGACTAGCTTCTACTCAATCACTGCTCGTTACCTGAAACATAGTTGTAAGGGTGAGTTCCTCAATCAATATAATAAGCATTATAAAATATCATGGAATGCTAAGTAATAACACAATTAATCACCCTAATCATATCGCACATTCGGTAACGGCACATCAACACAAATGGCATACTCAATATCAACACAGTTCATACTCATACCCAATACCAACACAAACACCCGTATAATATTGGAATACATCCATTCATATTATACGTCATACATACATTATGCAATGAGACTCCATGCATGCGGTACCGACTATTTGTGAACATATAGTTCAACCTCACCGACCAAATCCAGGTACGGCTACCAAGCTCACTAGTCCCACTCATTTGAGACCTAGTGACTCACTCACTAATTCCTCACCATGGGAATTAGCTACCACCCCAAGGGCCATGATATGCACGCTAATTCACCTAGCATGCAAACATCAACAACAGTCCAAAATGACTAACTCACTAATTCCTCACCATGGGAATTAGCTACCACCATAAAGGCCACAATATGCATGCTAATCACCTAGCAATGCTAAATCATCAACCACAGTTCAAGAATAGACATATGCTCACACTCTAAGCCATAAAACAGTCTATTCACAAATGCACACATAACTGATACATTCACAGGATCATGCATACCATCACACATCATCAGTATTTTATCACATAAGCATATCAGATCATGCCAAAGAACAACCACAGTATTAGCACACTCTACTAATACCTATACTACTCAAAACGACGGGAAATGATCCCTAATATATCATACATCAGCTGAATTACGTTACTCAGCTGAACAGCTAAAAACTGCACAACAACAGCTCAGGAAAATCACAATCCTGCCCATACGCGTATTGCCTAGTCCCATAAGCGTATGGCCCATTTCTCAGCCAAATCCCATACGCGTAACACCATCTCATACGCGTATGCTACGCGTATCACTTCCCCATACGCGTACCAACAGAGACCAAACTACGTTCAAAACATCATCTTCTTCATCCATACGCGTATTGCCTAGTGCCATACGCGTACCAGACCATCTCATACGCGTATTGCTTAGTGCCATACGCGTATGACCAGAAACCAGACTTCCAGATCTGCTATGGCTTTCTCTGCTACGAGATCTATCCAATTCAACCTTCCACAGTCCAATTTTACACATTATTCGTTCATATCCTCTAACATAATTCATACCCTATTCGATTTCACAAAATCTAACATTATTACATCTAATTCCTACGAATTTCCTTCATTTATAATCTAAATTTCGTTCATCCAATATTTCACAGATTTCATCATACATCATTCCAATCAGGGACAAATCAATAGTCTATCACTACCCATTACATGTTATCCCATAATACCCATTAAACTATGATAAACCCCCCTTACCTGAGTTAATCCGGCGAATCTTTAAGCTTCAAGCTCTTCCTCTCTTCAACCCTTGTTCTCTGGCTCTCTTTGCCCTTTTTTCCACTTTTCTGTCCCTTTTTCCTTTTCACGTGAAAATAACCCTTTTACCAAATGGGACCTTTTTTAATTCCAACTTTTATTCCAATAATAATAATATTCCAATTATTTAATTAAATTAATAAATGTATTATTAACTTAAATTAAATAATTATCTTATTTTATCGGGGTGTTACAACTCTCCCCCACTAAAAGAGTTTTCGTCCTCGAAAACATACCTCAAGCGAATAACTCTGGATAAGACTCCTTCATCTGACTCTCAAGTTCCCAAGTCACGTTGCCACCTGCTGGTCCTCCCCAAGCTACCTTCACCAAGGCAATCTCTTTACCCCGCAACTGCTTCAACTCTCGATCCTCGATCCTCATAGGTGATGTTTCAACAGTCAGGTTATCTCTCACCTGTACATCATCTACTTGGACCACATGCGACGGATCATGAATGTATCTCCTCAACTGAGACACATGAAAAACTTCATGCAAATTCGCAAGTGACGGCGGTAAAGCGATACGATAGGCTACCTCCCCTATCCTCTCCAAAATCTAATAAGGACCAATAAATCGAGGCGTCAACTTTTTCGACTTCAAAGCTCGACCAACCCCAGTTATCGGAGTAACACGAAGAAACACATGATCTCCCTCTTGAAACTCAAGTGACTTCCTTCTCTTGTCATGATAACTCTTCTGACGACTCTGAGCAATCATCATCTTCTCCTGAATCATCTTAATCTTTTCCGTAGTTTGTTGAACAATCTCCGGTCCAACCACAACACTCTCACCGGACTCATACCAACATAAAGGTGTCCGACATCTCCTACCATACAAAGCTTCAAACGGTGCCATACCAATGCTCGAATGAAAACTATTGTTGTAGGTAAACTCAATCAAAGGTAAATAACAATCCCAAGCACCTCCCTTTTCCAAAACACAAGCCCTCAAAAGATCTTCTAGTGACTGAATCGTCCTCTCAGTCTGACCATCAGTCTGCGGATGATATGCAGAACTCAATCTCAGCTTAGTTCCCAAAGCTCTCTGCAAACCTTCCCAAAACTTCGATGTAAATCTAGGATCTCTGTCCGAAACAATACTCGACGGAATACCATGCAAACTTACAATCTTCTCAATATACAACTCGGCTAATCTCTCTAACGGATAATCCATTCTGATCGGAATGAAATGAGCCGATTTTGTCAATCTGTCAACAATCACCCAAATAGCTTCAAAATTCTTACTTGTCCTTGGTAAACCAGAAACAAAATCCATACTGATACTATCCCACTTCCACTCTGGAATAGCCAACGGTTGCATTAGCCCAGACGGCTTCTAATGCTCAATCTTTGACTTCTGACAAGTCAAACAAGAATAAACAAAACTCGCAATTTCTCTTTTCATTCCCGGCCACCAAAATAACCTTTTCAAATCATGATACATCTTCGTAGCCCCAGGATGAATACTCAAGCCACTACGATGTCCCTCCTCAAGAATACTCTTCTTAAGTTCGGTAACATCCGGAATACACACCCGATTACCAAATTTCAAAACACCATTCTCATCAACTCTGAATTCACCACCTTGACCTTGATTCACTAGAGTCAACCTATCAACCAAAAGCACATCGGATTTCTGACCCTCTCTAATCTCATCCAGAATACCACTCGTCAACTTCAACATTCCCAATTTAACACTATTGTGAGTACTCTCACACACCAAACTCAAGTCTCTAAACTGCTCAATTAAATCCAATTCCTTAACCATTAACATAGACATATGCAATGATTTCCGACTCAATGCATCAGCCACCACGTTTGCTTTACCCGGATGGTAATTCAAACCAAAGTCATAATCCTTCAGAAACTCTAACCATCTCCTCTGTCTCATATTCAGCTCTTTCTGATCAAACAAATACTTCAAACTTTTATGATCACTGAAAACCTCAAATCTTGACCCGTACAAGTAATGCCTCCATAACTTCAGAACAAATACCACAGCTGCCAACTCTAAATCGTGTGTCAGATAGTTCCTCTCATGAACCCTCAGTTGTCTCGAAGCATAAGCTATAACCTGCTTGTTCTGCATCAACACACCACCCAAACCCAACAATGAAGCATCACAGTAAACCTCAAATGATTCTGACGAACTCGGTAATATCAGAATAGGAGCAATAGTTAACCTTCTCTTTAACTCTTGGAAACCTTCTTCACATTTTGAGTCCCAAACAAACGCTTGCCCCTTTCTAGTCAACATCGTCAACGGTAACGCCAACTTAGAAAATCCCTCAATGAACTTCCTATAATAACCTGTGATGGGAAAATAGCAAGTGTACTATTTTTCTCACTGTAGTAATAAAAGGGAATTTCCCCGTTTGTCGATCTCAAGGACTGCTTGACAATACAGAGTTTATAGATTGTTTCAATTAGACAAAAGCCTTTGGTTTTTGTGTGGTGAATAATTATCCTACCAATTTCAAATAAAGAAAACAAGTAAAAAGGTTGAACGAGATACAAATGAGAGAAGATTGCTAGGGTTCGGTGAATGAATCTTCCTGTAACAGATATAATTTATGAAGACTTAGACAATATTCCTGTCAAATTAATTCCGGTCCTCAAGGGTATCTATTCCTAAGTCCTTAGTAATAGACCTTTGATTATGTAACCTAATTACTATGTCCATAAACAATTAGATTCATACTCAAGCATTCACATATCAAGAATTACCGGTCAGATAGAAAATCCCTAGTCCTAGGTTATTTTTACTATCCAAAGTTCTTATCCAGGTCAATGAATAATTGCTGTCCAGCTTACACTATTCATATTAATCATCATTCGTTGGTCCGACGAATAAAGCACAAAGAACGGCGATAAGAACAAATTAATGGAAAAGAAGAAATAAGCAATACTTTCATAAACATCAAATCTGTCACATTCAGAATCAGGGTCACCCCCCTAGCAATGGGGGGGTTTAGCTACTCATAATAAAAGTAAAAACAAAGATTAATATTGTTGTCATTAATCAAAATAAAAGCAAAAAAAATTAAAACTGAATAACTGAATAAAACAAAAATTACACAAAGAAAACCAAAAGTACAAAAACATAATCAAAATCAATCACTTTGTCCACCGTCCTGCATATGGGTATCAAAATTAATCATATCTGTCGGATCCAACATAGTGTGCCCTCGTGCGAAGGCAGAGATAGGCGTCAATGTCTCTGTGTTGCCCGACGGAGTATGCTGCTGCTGAGGTGGTGTCTGGTGCGGTGGCTGCTGCGGTGGCTGCTGTGGAATCTCTCCCCCTATCTGCACTGGCTGGTTCCACCAAGGAAAGGTGAACTGGCCAAAATGAGGTGCTGGAGGCGGTCCGGAGAATCTATCTCTGAAGCGCTGTGCCTCCTCCCACAAATCAGTCTGATGCGTCAGAACTCTCCCTGACAGCCCATACTGAAAACAGAAATCCTGCATAACACAAAACTGGGACATCTGCATCCGGTACTCTCTGGAGTTCTCATCAATTGGAGGAGGCTGAGGTGGCTGTGTCTCTGCTGCATTCGGCTGAGCCTCCTGGTGCGGAGCACTGGTGCTTCCCTCCCTGTCTCGTGGTTGCCTCAGAGGTCGGGGCGGATCATCTGTGACCGTCCGCTCCTTCATCCAATGGGCGTTCAGCGGTGCAGCCGGTCGCAACATCAGCGAATCAGGGAAATCCGGAACACCCGCTTTCTTGCACAGCAGGTAAATCACAGTCGCGTGGCCTAAGGATTTCTTAGGCGACTGAGCGATGTCATCCATATCAGCAGTGATGATCTGTCCAATATTCACTTGTTTCTGACGCAGGATCTGATGGAGAAGCAGGGCACGTTCGGATATCAATTCTGACCCGCTCCGATTCGTACTCAAATTGTGATGAATGAAATAAGCCAATGCCTTAGGAATCGGAGCGAGATCAACCACCATAATCTTCGCCGGAGAAATTTTTGAAGTGGGTGCCCAATCGTGACCTGGCCTAATCAGTGAGTTCTTCATATCAGTGTAAGGCCAGTAATTCTTGTCAGACCGTTTCATTTCGGCAAATGGGCAAACAGAATCATAGAACTTGCATTTCAGCACACTGTTAATCGTCTTCCCATCATATTTTATCATTTTGCCCCTTACCCATGAAACGAACGATGCATTCCCTGTGGGGTCTTCCTCATCAGATGTTACCCGTAGTGCATTGGCATAGAACTCCCAGATCAGATCCAGTGAAACCGGTTGGATTTTGTCATTGAAGTATATCAGCTTCTGCTTTTTCAGAATATTAGTGACCTCTGGATACGTGTCATTCTGATACATCCAATGTTTTTCTTCAACCATGTTGCGATTCTTGATTTGCTCATATCGATCTTCATGGTAGGTGGTACGGAATGTGTTGATCTCGTTTGGTGATTGAGACATGATATTAATTTGTGGACTGAAGGAAAAAGAAGAAAACAGAGAAAAATCACAGTAATACGCAGAAAATACGTAATGAAAAAGTGAGAAAATGAAGTCCGTACGGACAAAAACTATATATGCAGCCCCATAAAACTGATACGCGTATGATACGCTGCCAATACGCGTATCAGGCTCCCTTACGCGTACCTTACGCGTATCACTCTTCCATACGCGTATCATACGCTGCTGAAACAAGTGTAAAACATGATCTGCGTAACAGATCACGTAACATAGGGTAATACGCGTATGGTCTGGTCCCTTACGCGTATCATACGCGTATGCTTCGTCTATACGCGTATCATATGCGTTTCACCAGAGGCGTGCATTTTTGGTGTCCAATACGCGTATCATAAGACCCATACGCGTATTGGCAGATTCATTTTCAAAAAATTTTCTTTTTGTTTTCATTTCTTTGATTTTCTAAGAAAAACTGACTCGGCTAAAATAAAATGACACTAACAATCAAACCTCCCTTGGGTTGCCTCCCAAGCAGCGCTTCGTTTAACGTCGCATGGCTCGACGGGACACCTCAACATCAGATGAGTTTAACAGTTTCAATCGGTCCCCCTTCACCGGGATTGTATGGTTTCAACCTATGACCATTGACTTTGAAGGTGTCACCATTCTTCTCATTTTTAAGCTCTATTGCTCCATAAGGAAATACTTTGTTAATGACGAATGGTCCTGACCATCTTGACCTCAATTTCCCTTGGAACAGCTTCAACCTGGAATTAAATAGCAGTACAAGTTGTCCCTCCCGAAATTCCCTCTTCCGTATCTTTTGATCATGCCATTTTTTTGTTTGTTCTTTGTAAATTTTGGCATTTTCATAAGCTTGATTCCTGAATTCTTCCAACTCATGAAGTTGAAGAATTCGGGATTCACCAGCTTTAAAAAGATCATAGTTTAGGAATTTGGACGCCCAGAAAGCTCTGTGCTCGAGTTCGAGTGGTAAATGACAAACCTTACCGTAAACTAATTGATAGGGGGACATACCTATTGGTGTTTTAAATGCAGTCCTGTATGCCCACAATGCATCATCCAACTTTACTGACCAATCTTTCCGAGAAGCACTTACCGTCTTTTCTAAGATTTGCTTTATTTGACGGTTGGATACTTCCACTTGCCCACTAGTCTGGGGGTGATATGGTGTGGCTATCTTATGTTTGACATTATACTTCTTCAACAGATTCTCCAAGAGTTTATTTATAAAATGCGTACCTTGGTCACTAATTAAAGCCCGTGGTACCCCAAACCTAGAGAAGATGTTATGCCTCAAGAAATTCACCACCACTTTAGCATCATTTGTTGGTAATGCCACAGCTTCTACCCACTTTGACACATAATCGACCGCAACCAATATGTAATTCTTACCAGAGGATGGCGGAAAGGGTCCCATAAAATCAATTCCCCAAACATCAAACAGCTCCACTTCTAGCATGGAGTTTTGCGGCATCTGATTCCGTTTTGTAATGTTACCCATTCGTTGGCACCTGTCACATTCTCGGACTATAGAATTTGCATCCTTGAATAGTGACGGCCAATACAAACCTGATTGGAGGACTTTTGCTGCAGTTCTATCTCCACTGAAATGTCCACCATACTCTGAATTATGACAAGCTTTCAGAATATCGGCTTGCTCTCTTTCTGGAACACATCTTCTGATCAAACCATCCACTCCCTTTTTGTAGAGAAATGGATCATCCCATAGGTATAACCTGCAATCATAAAGAAACTTTTTCTTTTGGTGAGAATTAAAGTCATCAGGTATAACCCCACCTACCACATAGTTCGCATAGTCAGCAAACCATGGTATCTCCTGAACAGCAAGTATTTTCTCATCAACGAATGTGTCCCGAATAGGATGATCCTCCTCAGTTTCTTTGATTGGGGACATGCGAGATAAGTGATCCGCGACCGTATTCTCGCACCCCTTTTTGTCTTTGATTTCCAAATCAAACTCCTGAAGGAGGAGGATCCATCTCAAAAGTCTCGGCTTTGATTCCTGCTTAGCAAACAAATACTTTAAAGCAGCATGATCAGTATACACAATGACTTTGAACCAAGCAAATATGATCTAAATTTGTCAAAAGCATAAACCACGGCCAACAACTCCTTTTCGGTAGTTGCATAATTCATCTGGGCCGGGTTAAGGACATGACTAGCATAATAAATCACATGCAATAATTTGTCCTTTCTCTGTCCTAGGACAGCCCCCACAGCAAGGTCACTTGCATCACACATTATTTCGAAAGGCAAGGACCAATCGGGGGCGATTACAACAGGTGCACTGATCAACTTACTCTTTAAAGTTTCGAAAGCTACCATGCAGTTTTTATCAAAATTAAATTGCTTGTCTTTGACTAGCAAATCAGTCAACGGTTTTGCGACTTTTGAGAAATCTCTGATAAACCTGCGATAAAAACCTGCATGACCCAAAAAACTCCTTATCCCTTTTTCATTCACAGGAGGTGGGAGGTTAGCTATCACCTCCACTTTGGCTTTATCCACTTCAATTCCTTTGTGGGAAATTTTGTGTCCTAGCACAATTCCTTCCTGCACCATGAAATGACATTTCTCCCAATTGAGAATAAGGTTAGTTTCCTGACATCTTTGCAAAACAAGAGACAAGTTAGCTAAACAATTATCAAACGAAGAACCAAACACAGAGAAATCATCCATAAACACCTCCATATACTTCTCAAGCATATCGGAGAATATAGATGTCATACATCTCTGAAAAGTAGCTGGGGCATTGCACAACCCAAATGGCATCCGTCTGTAAGCGAAAATACCATAAGGACATGTAAATGCAGTTTTTTCCTGATCTTCCGGGGCTACAGCAATTTGGTTGTATCCCGAATATCCATCCAGAAAGCAATAATACTCATGACCTGCAAGTCTTTCTAACATTTGATCAATAAACGGGAGAGGAAAATGGTCCTTTCTTGTTGCAGTGTTCAGTCTTCTGTAATCGATGCATACTCGCCACCCTGTCACTGTGCGAGTTGGGATCAGTTCATTCTTTTCATTTAAAATTACTGTGGTTCCTCCTTTCTTGGGTACCACATGCACTGGACTCACCCACGAGCTGTCAGAAATGGGGTAAATCATTCCCGAATCTAACAACTTCACAACCTCTTTCCTTACCACTTCTTTCATTGCTGGGTTTAACCTCCTCTGTGGTTGCACCACCGGTTTCTGATTATCCTCCATCAGTATCTTATGCATGCATACTGTGGGGCTAATACCTTTTAAATCCTCAATAGTCCACCCAATAGCACTTTTATGCTTCTTTAGTACCTGTATCAACTTTTCCTCATCTATGGCATTTAGCTCAGAACTGATAATAGCAGGATAATTTGTTCCAGATCCTAGAAAGACATATTTAAGATTTACAGGCAATTGTTTTAATTCAAAATTTATACCTGGTTTACTTACCTTTTCATTTTCTAATTCTGGTGAGGATCTCAGATCCTCCCACCTACGTGGTTTGGATTTCATCCAAAGAGGTTGTGTATCCAGCATGGCAAGCACTTCTTTTTCTTTTTCATCATCATTCTCTTCACTCTCTCTGACCGACAGACTAAGAACTCTTTCCAATGGTAATTCAGGAAACTTTCTTTGCATTGTGCGAGTTACCATTTGATCAATTACTTCAACAGAGTGGTTTGTACACATCTCCTCTTTATGTTTCATAGTTTCCCGGACATCAATTCTGAGTTCTTCATCATATACCTTTAGGGTCAAGGTACCTCCTTCAATGTCTATCATGCATCTACCTGTTTCTAAGAAAGGTCTTCCCAGAATCAGAGGTATCTCTTCATCTTCTGGCATTTCCAAAATTACAAAATCAACAGGAAAAACAAATTTATCAACTTTAACCAGAACATCCTCAACTACCCCAAAAGGTCTCTTCACTGAGTGGTCAGCAAATTGAAGTGTCATTCTGGTATCCTGAACATTTCCAATTCCCAGCTTCCTGTAAATAGACAAAGGCATAAGGCTAACACTAGCCCCCAAATCAATCAGCGCCCTTTTAAAAGACCTCTCTCCAATGGTACACGGGATGGTCACAGAACCTCTATCTGGCTTCTTTACTGGAATCTTCATACCCTGCAAAATAGCACTACAAGTTTCAGTTAATATAACAGGGTCAGTGTCAGTGGTGCGCTTCTTGGAGATGATGTCTTTCATGAACTTCGCATAGATAGGCATCTGCTCGAGTGCCTCAGAGAATGGAATATTGATTTCTAGTTTCCTGAACAACTCCATGAATTTCTGAAAATTTTTCTCATCTTGCTTCTTCTTTTTGTTTCTTTGTGGGAATGGAAGCTTAATGGTGGGTTTTGGTTCAGGTAGCTTTTCTTGCACCACCGGCAGTGTCACACTTTCTTCCTCAGTTGGTGTCTTGTTTTCTAAGATTTCCAGGTCCACTTCAAGCAGTTGATCTTCTTCTTCATCCTTCTTCTTAAGATCTTCAACAGATTTCCCGCTTCTTGTTGTTACCGCACTCACATTATTGTGCTCCCTCGGATTTGTCACAGTTGCACTAGGTAATGCACCTGGTATTTGGGAATTTGTTATCTGTTGTGCTATCTGACCCAATTGAATCTCCAGATTTTTAATGGATGCATTGGTGCTTTTCTGATTATTCCTGGTTTCCTCCTGAAATTGCATATTATGAGTTGCCATCTTCTCTATAGCAATCTCCCAATCCGCTTTCTTCGGTACCTGTTGCTGATAAGGTTGCTGTTGGTACGGTGGTTGTTGTTGTGGAGGTCCTTGGTTCTGAATATTACCTTGCTGATCTTTCCAAGAGAAATTAGGATGATTTTTCCACCCCGGATTATAAGTATTTGAGTAGGGATTATTCTGCCTCAAGTAATTTATAGCTTGCACTTGTTCTGCGGTTGCAACACAATGCATGGTAAAGTGTGGTCCACTACAAATCTCACAAATCATGGTCGGAACCGGTTGCACTTGAGCAACAGTCTGGGTACCTAAATTCATAGCTTTCAATCTTCTTTCGACCTCAGCAGCAACCTGGTCTTTCATTTTCACCACCTGATTTGCTAATTTCAAGTCAATTTTTCCCTCTGGCTGATTCACAGTACGATCATATAATTCCAAATGCTCATTTGCTGCAATAGCTTCGATGATCTTTTTGATACCGGTTGCTGTTGAAAAATTAGATGAGCCACCAGCAGCTGTATCAATGAGTTGCTTAGTTTTCATTTTCAGCCCATTTACAAAATTCTGCATTTGTTCAGTTTCATCCAGATTATGTGTAGGACATGCAACTAAACATCTCTTGAATCTTTTGTATGCATCCCCAAGTGTCTCTCCGTCTTTCTGTTTAAAATTCACAATGTCATACCTCTTACGGATATACACAGAAGCAGGAAAATACTCATTCAAGAATGTTGTTTCCATTTGTTGCCAAGTAGTAATGCTTCCTGCGGGTAGTGAATAGAACCATTCCTCAGCGTCCTCAGATAATGTGAAAGGGGACATGACCAATCTCTTTGCCTCTTCAGAATGCCCATCAATTTTCAATGATGTAGTCATAGTCAGAAACCTCTGCAGATGCTTGTTTGCATCCTCATTGATCTTTCCTGCAAAAGGTTTGCTTTCTAACTGGCGGATAGTTGAGGGATGTAATTGGAAGTGAGCAACATTAACAGGTTGGTTAACAATGGTCAACCGCACTGCTGGGTTATTCTGTCTGCCATAATCACCTAAAAGTCTTTCCGCTGGAGGTGGGTCTGCAGCCATGTTTTCAGTGTCTGGATGTGAATCTGTGTCTGACTCAGATTTTTCGGAGTGAACAGAAACTGGTGTGACCGGTTCTTCGGTGTCAGAGTTGGCCAGTCTCTTTCTTCTAGCTTCTCTGAGCTTTTTGCGCAATGTTCTCTCTGGTTCTGCGTCAAAATGAAAATCAGCTGAGGCCTTACCTCGCATACACAGATTAGACAGAAGTTAGTTATAATAATAATAAAAATATAATTAATAATAAATAAAATTTTAGATGCAGAGCAACAAAATTCTAATTGAAAATAAATTAATAAACTCTACTATCTTTGGCAATCCCCGGCAACGGCGCCAAAAACTTGATGGGAAAATAGCAAGTGTACTATTTTTCTCACTGTAGTAATAAAAGGGAATTTCCCCGTTTGTCGATCTCAAGGACTGCTTGACAATACAGAGTTTATAGATTGTTTCAATTAGACAAAAGCCTTTGGTTTTTGTGTGGTGAATAATTATCCTACCAATTTCAAATAAAGAAAACAAGTAAAAAGGTTGAACGAGATACAAATGAGAGAAGATTGCTAGGGTTCGGTGAATGAATCTTCCTGTAACAGATATAATTTATGAAGACTTAGACAATATTCCTGTCAAATTAATTCCGGTCCTCAAGGGTATCTATTCCTAAGTCCTTAGTAATAGACCTTTGATTATGTAACCTAATTACTATGTCCATAAACAATTAGATTCATACTCAAGCATTCACATATCAAGAATTACCGGTCAGATAGAAAATCCCTAGTCCTAGGTTATTTTTACTATCCAAAGTTCTTATCCAGGTCAATGAATAATTGCTGTCCAGCTTACACTATTCATATTAATCATCATTCGTTGGTCCGACGAATAAAGCACAAAGAACGGCGATAAGAACAAATTAATGGAAAAGAAGAAATAAGCAATACTTTCATAAACATCAAATCTGTCACATTCAGAATCAGGGTCACCCCCCTAGCAATGGGGGGGTTTAGCTACTCATAATAAAAGTAAAAACAAAGATTAATATTGTTGTCATTACAGAATTTCGTGAGGAATCAATCTTCAATAGTCGGAAAACTCTTGAACATATGAATCCTTGGATATTCGTTGAGTCTCCAGCTCTCAAAACGCGTCTTTTCTCCCAAAAATGTCCAACCCCCGGAAAATCGTGGTCTGGCCTCTTAATAGCTCTTCAGTTGGATTTTTCCTGATTTTGTGCTCCATACGCGTATTGAGCTGTCCCATACGCGTATTGGCTGGTCTCAAACGCGTACTGCACGTACACAGCCTCTGATACGCGTATTGCCCAGACTGGTACGCGTATTGCCCAGACTGGTACGCGTATCACCAGAAGCTGGTCTTTTGGCTGAATTTTCCATCCCTCTGGTCATTTGCGTATGCTACGCGTACTGGGAAGGTCCATACGCGTATCATGCAAGGCCATACGCGTATGGACAGCAGGTTCTCCAAAAATTGGCTTTTCCTTCCGTTTTCTTGCTCGGGCTCGATTTCGCATCTTACATTTGATTTCCTGAGCTTCCAAACTAGCTTTTTACCTGCTAACATACCAAAAAGTGTAAAATATCCTCAAGAAACTCATAAGTAACAACACACCTAATATTATAGAATTGAGCTTCTATCTAACTAAAAATGCTTCAATTTACACAGTTTACCTGACTTATTTACGGTTAAATAGTGGACTGTCTAGCATAAATGGTGACTGATCAACCTGCAAGTCCAAGAAAACTCCTTATCTCAGAAACTGACTTCGGAGCTTCCCACTTAGATACCGCTTCTATCTTAGAAGGATCAACAGCAACACCACCTCTGGAAATCACATGACCAAGAAAACTAACCTCTTCTAACCAAAATTCACATTTTGACAGTTTAGCAAATAACTTCTTTTCTCGTAGAACTCTTAAAACCATTCTCAAATGCTCAGCATGCTCTTCTTCAGATTTCGAATACACCAAAATATCGTCAATAAACACCACAACAAACTGGTCTAGATACGGATGGAAAATCCTATTCATATACTCCATAAATACTCCAGGCGCATTAGTCACACCAAAAGGCATTACAGAATATTCATAATGTCCATACCTTGTTCTGAAAGCAGTCTTCTGAATATCCTCAGTTTTCACACGTATCTGATGATACCCAGATCTCAAATCTATTTTGCTGAACACACTCGCACCAACCAACTGATCCATCAAATCATCAATCCTCGGCAAAGGATACCGATTCTTGATCGTCACTTTATTCAGTTGCCTGTAGTCCACACACAACCTCATAGTACCTTCTTTCTTCTTAACCAATAACACTGGTGCACCCCACGGTGACACACTCGGACGAATAAATTTCTTATCCAACAGATCTTCCAACTGACTCTTCAATTCAGTTAACTCAACAGCAGACATACGGTACGGAGCCATCGACACCGGCCTAGTACCAGGTACCAAATCAATCGAGAACTCAACTTCACGCTCTGGCGGTAATTCATTCACTTCTTCCGGAAACACATCCGGAAAATCACACACCACGGCTAGATCACAAATCACCAGTTTATCTTTAGCCTCCAAAGTCGCTAACAGCATAAACAACTCTGCCCCATCTGCTACCGCCTCATTCACCTGCCTTGCTGATAGAAACAAACTCTTTCCTTCCTCACTCTCAGGAAAGATCATAGTCTTATCAAAACAGTTGATATAGACTCGGTTAAACACCAACCAGTTCATACCTAGGATAACATCAATCTGCACTAGTGGAAGACACACTAGGTCCATCCCAAAGTCTCTACCAAAAATACTCAAAGGACAATTCAAACAAACTGAAGTAGTAGTCACTGAACCCTTCGCAGGAGTATCAATCACCATACTACCACGCATCTCAGATATCTCTAACTTAAGTTTCACAGCACAATCCAAAGATATAAAGGAATGAGTCGCACCTGTGTCAATAATAGCTACAAGGGGAAAGCCATTAATATAACACGTACCTCGGATCAAACGATCATCTGCAGAAGTCTCAGATCCCGATAAAGCAAAGACCTTGCCTCCCGACTGGTTCTCTCTCTTCGGCTTAGGACACTGTGGACTGATATGACCCACCTCTCCACAGTTGAAACAAGTCACAGTCTTCAACCGGCACTCTGCAGCCAAGTGACCACCTTTTCCACACTTGAAACACTTCTTCTCAGTACTGGTACACTCATGGATACGATGTCCAGCCTGACCACATCTGAAACACTTAGCAGGGGCACTGGAGTCTCCCCCACTAGGCCTCTTCATCCCACTCTGTCTCTGGAAACCTTTGCCGACTGCATACGGTTTCCCACGATCATTCTGATTCTTGCCTTTCCTATCAACCCTTTGCTGATAGCTCTCCGCTCTGGCCTTGGTATCCTGTTCAAAAATCCTGCAACAGTCAACCAAATCAGAAAACACCCTAATCCGCTGATACCCAATAGCCTGCTTGATCTCGGGACGTAACCCGTTCTCAAACTTCACACACTTTGAAAATTCCCCAGTAGCCTCGTTATAGGGAGTGTAATACTTCGACAACTCTGTGAACTTAGCAGCATACTCCGTAACAGACCGATTGCCCTGCTTCAATTCCAAGAACTCTATCTCTTTCTTTCCTCTAACATCCTCTGGAAAGTACTTCCTCAGGAATCTCTCTCTGAACACAGCCCAAGTGATCTCAGCATTCCCAGCAGATTCCAACTCAGTGCGGGTAGCAACCCACCAATCATCTGCTTCTTCTGACAGCATATGCGTACCGAACCTGACCTTCTGGTTATCGGCACACTCAGTCACTCGGAAGATTCTCTCGATCTCCTTCAACCACTTCTGAGCACCATCTGGATCGTATGCTCCCTTGAACATTGGAGGATTGTTCTTCTGGAACTCACTCAGTTGACGAGCAGCTCCCATTCCCACAACATTCGGATTTCCTCCAAGTACTCCAGCTAGCATACCCAGAGCCTCAGCAATCGCAGCATCATCTCTACCTCTTCCAGCCATCTCTATTCTGAAAACCCAACGAACTAAACAATAAGTACTGATAGGGTTACACAACACCTATCCCGTATAGGGAAACAGAATAATTACGACTCGACTCGACCGACTATGCTCTGATACCACTAATGTAACACCCTTCTAAAATACCCCAAATATTTAATTAAAATAGCAATATATCAATCAGAGTAATTATGCAGTTAAGGGTGTCACACAATCATTTCACACCATTTTCCAAAATATCCTGTCATGCTCATTTATTTAATCAAAATAAAACATTCGCATAATACGCAGCGGATACAAACGAACAACATTCAAACCATGTAATACATTACATGTAAAGTTGTTCAACAACCAAATGAAAACATAGTAAAACATCCCATCCCGATGTTACATCTACCAAAGCATGACCCACTAAGGAACTACACTAGACTCCAAGGACTAGCTTCTACTCAATCACTGCTCGTTACCTGAAACATAGTTGTAAGGGTGAGTTCCTCAATCAATATAATAAGCATTATAAAATATCATGGAATGCTAAGTAATAACACAATTAATCACCCTAATCATATCGCACATTCGGTAACGGCACATCAACACAAATGGCATACTCAATATCAACACAGTTCATACTCATACCCAATACCAACACAAACACCCGTATAATATTGGAATACATCCATTCATATTATACGTCATACATACATTATGCAATGAGACTCCATGCATGCGGTACCGACTATTTGTGAACATATAGTTCAACCTCACCGACCAAATCCAGGTACGGCTACCAAGCTCACTAGTCCCACTCATTTGAGACCTAGTGACTCACTCACTAATTCCTCACCATGGGAATTAGCTACCACCCCAAGGGCCATGATATGCACGCTAATTCACCTAGCATGCAAACATCAACAACAGTCCAAATGACTAACTCACTAATTCCTCACCATGGGAATTAGCTACCACCATAAAGGCCACAATATGCATGCTAATCACCTAGCAATGCTAAATCATCAACCACAGTTCAAGAATAGACATATGCTCACACTCTAAGCCATAAAACAGTCTATTCACAAATGCACACATAACTGATACATTCACAGGATCATGCATACCATCACACATCATCAGTATTTTATCACATAAGCATATCAGATCATGCCAAAGAACAACCACAGTATTAACACACTCTACTAATACCTATACTACTCAAAACGACGGGAAATGATCCCTAATATATCATACATCAGCTGAATTACGTTACTCAGCTGAACAGCTAAAAACTGCACAACAACAGCTCAGGAAAATCACAATCCTGCCCATACGCGTATTGCCTAGTCCCATACGCGTATGGCCCATTTCTCAGCCAAATCCCATACGCGTAACACCATCTCATACGCGTATGCTACGCGTATCACTTCCCCATACGCGTACCAACAGAGACCAAACTACGTTCAAAACATCATCTTCTTCATCCATACGCGTATTGCCTAGTGCCATACGCGTACCAGACCATCTCATACGCGTATTGCCTAGTGCCATACGCGTATGACCAGAAACCAGACTTCCAGATCTGCTATGGCTTTCTCTGCTACGAGATCTATCCAATTCAACCTTCCACAGTCCAATTTTACACATTATTCGTTCATATCCTCTAACACAATTCATACCCTATTCGATTTCACAAAATCTAACATTATTACATCTAATTCCTACGAATTTCCTTCATTTATAATCTAAATTTCGTTCATCCAATATTTCACAGATTTCATCATACATCATTCCAATCAGGGACAAATCAATAGTCTATCACTACCCATTACATGTTATCCCATAATACCCATTAAACGATGATAAACCCCCCTTACCTGAGTTAATCCGGCGAATCTTTAAGCTTCAAGCTCTTCCTCTCTTCAACCCTTGTTCTCTGGCTCTCTTTGCCCTTTTTTCCACTTTTCTGTCCCTTTTTCCTTTTCACGTGAAAATAACCCTTTTACCAAATGGGACCTTTTTTAATTCCAACTTTTATTCCAATAATAATAATATTCCAATTATTTAATTAAATTAATAAATGTATTATTAACTTAAATTAAATAATTATCTTATTTTATCGGGGGTGTTACACAAATCATAATCAACATCATACATGACAACATCTTGATTATCATCAACATCATACAAAACCACATCTCAATTATCATTAACATCATATGCAACAACATCTCATCCAACAGTACAACAATAACAACAAATACAAATGCAACACTTATGCAATGTACTCAACAACGACTCGACATACACATGGTACCAAATATGAAACTCAGGTTCATCTTACTCCTTGATCCCCACCGTAGGATCAATTCCCTCTTGGAACCCGAGCACACCAAAATCGCTACCATCACCATAGGTAACACTTCACTAATCCCCCATAATAGGAATTAGCTACCCGCACTCGATCCATCGCAATGGGATCGAGGCTCACCAAAACTCGTTACCATCAAAATAGGTAATGCTTCACTAATCCCTCATAATAATAATTATCTACTCGCACCCGATCTATCACCATAGAATCGAGGCTCACCAAAATTGGACCGAAACTCGTACACCAAGATGCATGACTCTCAAATAACATGCATTAACACAACAAGGTTCACCTAAAGGATCCCCACACACATCTCATCATCTATGCATCATGTCGTTCATCATGAAACAACTAATTCATGTTGCCACATGAATAATATCAACAAACATTAGCAACTCATCAACATCTTAACATCATCGACATAACAACATAATCTCCACACCACGATATTACAACAATGCAACGATTCATTAACCAAACGTATAAACCAATACATTTATTAACATATAAAGCATATGAATATTATTAAAACATATCAACAATCACTACCATGTAATAACTCTGAGCATTAGCTTTCTAACGCTTCAAACGACATCAAAATCGGACTTACAAAATAAAAGTTATGACCAAAATCGTCGGGATGTGTCAACAATTCATTAACCGAACGTATGAACAAAAATTCACCAACACAGTAGGCATGTGAATAATACTTAAACAATTCACTTATCACTATCACGTTACATCTCTTAGAGTCATCTTTCTAATACTTCAAACCCCAACCCGAAATGATTCACGAGTTGAAAGTTATGATCAAAACCGTGCACAAAGGCGTTACTAAAAAGTTGTTGTTTTCTAAAATTTCCAACATAATTTTCATCTTCTTCAACCCCAAAAACATCCATGAAATAATCAATAAAATTATTTTATCCCTGAAACAAAGTTATATCCCTCTGTTTCATATATCCAACGCTTCAAACGACACTCGATTCGGACTTACGGATCAAAAGTTATGGCCAAAATGATTTTGACCGAAAAACATAAAAAAAAAGGCTCTCGCTCTGAGCGTGATCGTGATGGATAAAATGCATAATTTTCTGTGTTTTTCATCGTTGAAGGCCTTTCAGACCTCCGATTTCGATTCCGTAAAAAGACAAACGTTTAAAAAATTACAACTAATTCAATACTCTAATTATCTAAAGTTAATTTACAATTTTAACACAATTAAATCATTTAATCACAGTTTTAAGGTTATGCCTAAAACCTTCAAAATTGCAACAATGGTGGATCTATGTTCAATCATAAAAACAGAAAAATACACGCACGTAAGGGACACAAAATTCATCATATAAGAATCATCATAATATCCAAATTCAAAATTATGAATCAAAACACTCAATCCTAAGGAGGTTAAAGGTTCATGCGCTCTACCCTTCTACCATACCCATTACTATTGGAACAAGTTCCCACTCTTACATGAATTCCTTGAAAGATTCTGAATTGAAACTTTCACTCTCTTCCCTTGATCACCTTTCCTATTGTCTCTTTACTTCTTTTTCTCAAATGTTACATACTGCGAAAATCTCCATAAAGCTAAGTTTCTCTTAACTTTTTATTTTTATGCTAACTTTTCCATATCACCAACTTGGCCCAAACTTTATTATCTCATATTCCTTCCTCCCACTAACTTTCTCAATTTCTCATATTTGGACCAATTATTCTATCTTCACTAATTAATATAATAAAAATAAATAAAATATTATTTTTAATTATCAAAACAATTCTAAATTATTTTACTTACTTCTATCATCCCTCTATACCCCTAACTCAAGGATACATACTCCGCCAACACCCAACCATAAAATAAATTATCAAAATCCATAATTCAAACACTTAAAATATAATAAAATATGTAATAAAAAAATGGGGTGTTACAACTCTCCCTCACTTAAGAAATTTTCGCCCTCGAAAATTACATGAGGAAAACATAGTTGAATACGACTCCCTCAGCTGCTTCTCACGCTCCTAAGGCATGCTCCCACCAGTTGGTCCACCCCAAACTACCTTCATTAAGGCAATTTCTTTTACATCCATCTGCTTCACTTCCTGATCCTCTATCTGCACGGGTGATACATCAATAATCAGAGTATCTCCGACCTACACATCATCCACCTGGATCACATGAGATGGATCCGAAATATATCTCCTTAACTGAGACACATGAAACACATCATGAAGATAACCAAGTGGCGGAGGTAAGGTAATTTGATAGGCCACCTCTCATATCCTCTATAAAATCTGGTACGGACCAATAAAACAGGGGGCGGGCTTTTGAGACTTCAAAGCTCGACCAACACCAGTTACATGCGTAACTCTCAAAAACACGTGATCTCCCTCCTGGAACTCAAGGGCTTTCCTCTTCTTGTCATGGTAACTTTTCTGATGACTCTACGACACTTTCATCATTTCTTGGATCATCCTGATCTTTTCAGTCGTCAAGTGAACAATCTTATGTTCGAGCACAACACGTTTGTCCGACTCATACTAACACAGATAAGTTTTACACCTCCTACCATACCATGCCTCATATGGTCCATTCTGATACTAGAATAGAAACTGTTGTTGTAGGTAAACACAATCAACGACAAGTAGCTATCCCAAGTACCTCCTTGTTCTAGTACACAAGCCCTCAACAAGTCCTCCAAAGACTAGATAGTCCTCTTTATTTGACTGCCCGCCTACATAAGATAAGAAGAACTCAACTTCAGCTTAGTATCCAAAGTAGCCTGCTGACTTTCCCAGAACCTCGATGTAAATCTCAGATCTCTATCTGACACAATACTTGAAGGATTACCATTCAGCTTCACAATCTCATCAAAATACAATTCTTCAAACTTCTGCAAAGGATAATTGATCCTCATCGGTACAAAATGAGCCGATTTGGTCAATCTATCCATAATCACCCAAATTGAATCACATCCCTTTGAAGTCTTCGGTAAATCTGTTACAAAATCCATGGAAATACTATCCCATTTCTACTATGGAATATTTTATGGTTGCATCATACCCAACGACTTCTGATGTTCGATCTTTGACTTCTGACAGGTCAAACAAGCATACATAAATTTGGAAACCTCTTTCCTCATCCATGGCCATCCAAATATCTTCTTCAAATCTTGATACATATTCGTAGCACCCGGATGAATACACAATCCACTTCTATGACCCTCCTAAAGAATACTCCTCTTAAGTTCGGGTACATCAAAAACAAAAATTATATCTCTGAACATCATCACACCATTTTCATCAACTCGGAAATCACATCCATTACCTTGGTCGATTAATGTGAGACGATCTATCAAACTCAAATCAGATCTCTGATCTCCTCAAGGATACGACTCATCGGCTTCAACATACCCAACTTCACATTGTTAAGAGTCTCTCCACCCACTAACTCATATCTTTGAATTGCTCAATAAGTTCAATTCTCGAGCCATAAGCATCGACATGTGTAAAGACTTTTTACTCATCGCATCAGCTACAACATTACCTCTACCCAAATGGTAACTCAAATTAAAATCATAACCCTTCAAAAGTTCAAGCCATCTCCCATGCCTCGTATTAGACTCTTCTCATCAAATAAATATTTCAAACACTTGTGATCACTGAACACTTCGAATTTGGATCCAAATAGGTAGTGCATCCAAATCTTCAACATGAATACCATTGTTGTGAACTCAAGATACCACGTAGGGTAATTCCTTTCATGAAATCTCAATTGTCTCTAAGCATAAGCCACAACCTGACCATTTTGCATCAACGCACCTCCCAGACCCATCTTCGAAGCATCACAATATACAACATAGGACTCACTTGGATTCTTCGAAATCAAAATTGAAGCAGACATCAACTTCTTCTTGAGTTCTTGGAAACTCTTTTCACAATGCATATCCCAACCCATGCTTAACCCTTTCGAGTCAACTGAATTAGCGACAATGCTAAATTTGAAAAACCTTTAATGAACTTCCTGTAGTAACCAGTCAATCCAATAAAAACTTATAATCTTAGTGGTAGACTTCAGAGTCTTCCATTGTAACACGACATCTATCTTCGATAGATCCACAACTATACCACCACTAGAATCACATGACTAAGCAAACTCACTTTCTTTAACCATAACTAGCATTTGGGAAAACTTTGTATTCAAATGGTTCTCTTTCAATGCCTATAATACAGTTCTCAGGTCACTCATAGCCTTATACTATCGTCCCTTTTCTTCACTAACAATACTGGTACACCCCACGGAGAAACACTTGGTTGAACAAACTTGTTCTCAAGCAAATATTCTATTTGCTTCTTCAATTTCCCCAACTCTTAAGCATACACCCTATAAGGAGTCATCGACACCGGACTAGTACCATGTACCGAGTCTATAGAAAAATCCACTTCACGCTCTGGAGGAAATCACTGATGTCTTCAGGAAACAACTTAGGAAATTGACACACTCCAGGAAGATCACGAACTACTCCCTATCCTCTAGCTTCCAACAAAGCTAACATCACAAACACTTGTGCTATATCCTTCACGGAATCTCTCACTTGCTTAGATGATACAGACGTTAACTCTTGACTTTCATCGAATTCAAATTCACGCTCTAGAGGCAAGTCACAAATATCTTTAGGAAAACATAAGGATTCATACACCACTGACATAACACTAGTCGTCATATTGCTCTCTACTCTCCGAGAAACAACATTAACAACACCTTATCGTTTTCCCTAAACACTTCCTAAGTTGACCGACAGACAGGAATCTTGAATCCACAACATCTTTAGTGTTAGGAACAACACAACTTTAATATCGCCTGAGCTCTTGTAATCAGCGGCACACTACACCAACATATCAAAACAATTGGTAAACACTTAATTTAACTCAAACCAATTCATTCGAAGAATAACGTCAACTTGTTCTAAAAAATACAAATCATACACATCCTCAGGGAACACATCAGGATACTTAACACACCACTATCTCATCTCTCGCCAAAACATCACCTTCCCCCTCAAAAGGAAGCGACCAACAAGAACAATTGACCGTATTCCCTCAAGGATCACACCATTTCGCTAACCGACACCATCCTCGAATCCGACCTCTCTTTGGGTTCAGGAAAAGTACAACATTCTCAAAATATGTCAACTAGCCAACACTGCACTCTTGCATGCAACAACCTGATGTCTAAGCTCTATACAGTTGGAATATCCAAGAGAAGCAGACACGTCTCCCCCAATTATTTCATTCCAAACTTGCAAATGGAAAATAAAATAAGCATCGACAGTATTCTCATACACATGTCGCATACTAGGAAACAAACATAACTAAACAACCTGGCTGGACTGACCGACCTGCTCTAATACCATTAATGTAAAACCCTAAACCCCGCATATAATTTTTCGCGTAAATTAAATATAAAATAAAACCACGTAGGGTGTCACACATTCATAACACACATGACATGCTTTGTAACACGAGTTTCAACAGTAAATTTCAATACACACATTTGTAATAAGGATGTTTACATGACATCCCACTTATCTGAATCATACCTAGGATGTTTACACGACATCCTTCTCATCTGATCGGTATTATGTATTCACATAATAAGACATTCATAACTTGTCATTGCATGCTCACTTCCATTTTAAAGTATTATCGCAGCGGAATTATCATCACAATTATGGAAGATAAAACAAGTAATAACATCTAGTATCAACTTCAATTTTAATAACAAAATAAGAGAGTTGTAATCAATCAATTCAACATCTTAAGAATTCTCAACAACAAAGTTATTCTTATGACTTAAACATAATCAGACATAAGGAATAAAATAAGCGTTTAACCCAACCCAATGTTACATGATTAGAGCAAGGTACCGCTAGTAAAAGCGACAAAATAAAGAAGTAATCCAAGATCTACCTTCCACTTACTTCAGCAATACTACTCTTGAGTATCTGCATGATGCCCATGTAAAGGTAACATTCAAACAGAAGGGGTAAGAATTCATTTCAATAATAACGATATAGAATGAAGAATAAAGTACAACATATACACAATCATGCACAACAATATATGACATTCTTACATCCAAATCATAATCAACATCATACAAGACATTACCTCAATTATCATCAACATCATACAAAACCACATCTTAATTATCATTAACATCATATGCAATAACATTTCATCCAACAGCACAACAATAACAACAAATACAAATGCAACACTTATGCAATGTACTCAACATCGACTCGACATACACATGGTACCAAATATGAACGCTCAGGTTCATCTCACTCCTTGATCCCCAACATAGGATCGATTCCCTCTTGGAACCAAAGCACACCAAAATAGCTACCATCACCATAGGTAACATTTCACTAATCCCCCATAATATGAATTAGCTACATGCACTCGATCCATCACAATGAGATCGAGGCTCACCAAAACTCATTACCATCAACATAGGTAACGCTTCACCAATCCATCATAATAAGAATCAGCTACTCGCACCCGATCCATCATCATAGAATCGAGGCTCACCAAAATTGGACAGAAGTCTGTACACCAAGATGCATGACTCTCAAATAACATGCATTAACACAACAAGGTTCACCTAAAGGATCCCCATACATATCTCATCATTTATGCATCACATCATTCATCATGCAACAACTAATTCATTTTTCCATGTGAATAACATCAACAAACATCAACAACTCATAAACATCTTAACATCATCGACATAACAACATAATCTTCACACCACGATATTACAACAATGCAATGATTCATTAACCAAACATATAAACCAATACATTTAATAACATATAAGGCATATGAATATTATTAAAACATATCAACAATCACTACCATGTTATAGTTCTAAGTGTTAGCTTTCTAATGCTTCCAACGACATTAAAATCGGACTTACGAAATAAAAGTTATGACCAAAATCGTCGGGATGTGTCAACATTTCATTAACCGAACGTATGAACAAAACTTCACCAACACGGTAGGCATAGGAATAATACTTATACAATTCACTTATCATCATCACGTTATATCTATTAGATTCATCTTTCTAATACTTCAAACCCCAACCCAAAATGATTCACGAGTTGAAAGTTATGATCAAAACCGTGCACAAAGGCGTTACTAAAAAGTTATTGTTTTCTAAAATTTCCAACACAATTTTCATCTTCTTCAACCCCAAAAACATCCATGAAATAATCACCAAAATTATTTTATCCATGAAAAAAAAAAGTTATAGCCCTCTGTTTCATATATCCAACCCTTCAAACAGCACTCAATTCGGACTTACAGATCAAAAGTTATGACCAAAACAATTTCGACCGAAATACATTTAAAAAAAGGCTCCCACTCTGAGCGCGATCGTGGCGGACAAAATGCATAATTTTTTGCGTTTTTCATCCTTGGAGGCCTTCCTGACCTCCGATTTTGATTTCGTAAAAATCCAAACGCTCAAAAAATTACAACTCATGCAATACTCTAATTATCTAAAGTTAATTTATAATTTTAACACAATTAAATCATTTAATCACAGTTTTAAGGTTATGCTTAAAACCTTCGAAATTGCAACAATGGGTGATCTATGTTCAATCATAAAAGGAGAAAAATACATGCACGTAAAGGACACGAAATTCATCATATAACAACCATCATAATATCTAAATTCAAAATTATGAATCAAAACACTCAATCCTAATGAGGTTAAAGGTTCCTCCATTATACCCTTCTACCATATCCATTACTATTGGACAAGTTCCCACCCTTACGTGAATTCCTTGAAAAATTCTGAATTGAAACATCCACTCTCTTCCCTTGATCACCTTTCCTATTGCCTCTTTACTTCTTTTTCTCAAATGTTACGTACTGCGAAAATATCCATAAACCTAGGTTTCTCTTAACTTTTCATTTTTAGGGTAAACTTTTCCAAATCACCACTTGGCCCAAACTTTATCATCTCATATTCTTTCCTCCCAATAACTTTCTCAATTTCTCAAATTTGGCTCAATTATTCTATCTTCACTAATTAATACAATAAAAATAAATAAAATATTATTTTAATTATCAAAATAATTCTAAATTATTCTACTTACTTCTATCATCCCTCTATACCCATAACTCAAGGGTACATACTCCGTCAACACCCAACCTTAAAATAAATCAACAAAATCCATAATTTAAACAATTAAAATATAATAAAACATCTAATAAAAAAATGGGGTGTTACAACTCTCCCTCACTTAAGAAATTTTCGCCCTCGAAAATTACATGAGGAAAACATAGTCGAATACGACTCCCTCAACTGCTTCTCACACTCCCAAGGCATACTCCCACCAGCTGGTCCACCCCAAACTACATTCACTAAGGCAATTTATTTACCATGCATCTGCTTCACTTCCCAATCCTCTATCTGTACGGGTGATACATCAACAATCAGATTCTCTCTGACTTGCACATCATCCACCTGGATTATATGAGATGGATCCGAAATATATCGCCTTAACTGAGACACATGAAACGCATCATCAAGATTAGCAAGCAGCGCGACAAAGCAATTTAATAGGCCACCTCTCTTATCCTCTATAAAATCTGGTACGGACCAACAAAACGCGACGTGAGCTTTTGAGACTTCAAAGCTCGACCAACACCAATTACATGTATAACTCTCAAAAACACGTGATCTCCCTCCTAGAACTCAAGGGCTTTCCTCTCTTGTCATGGTAACTTTTCGGATGACTCTGCGACACTTTCATCATTTCTTGGATCATCTTGATCTTTTCAGTCGTCAAGTGAACAATCTCATGTCCGAGCACAACACGTTCGCCCGACTCATACTAACACAAATAAGTTCTACACCTCCTACCATACCACGCCTCATATGGTCCATTCTGATACTAGAATAGAAATTGTTGTTGTAGGTAAACTCAATCAACGACGAGTAGCTATCCCAAGTACCTCCTTGTTCTAGCACACAAGTCCTCAACAAGTCCTTCAAAGATTGGATAGTCCTCTTTATTTGACTGTCCACCTACATAAGATAAGAAGAACTCAACTTCAGCTTAGTACCCAAAGTAGCCTGCAGACTTTCCCAGAACCTCGATGTAAATCTCGGATCTCTATCTGACACAATACTTGAAGGATTACCATTTGGTTTCACAATATCCTCAATATACAATTCTTCCAGCTTCTGCAAAGGATAATTGATCCTCATCGGTACTAAATGAGCGGATTTGGTCAATCTATCCACAATCACCCAAATTGAATCGCATCCCTTTGAAGTCTTCGGTAAATCTGTTACAAAATCCATGGAAATACTATCCCATTTCCACTATGGAATATTTAATGGTTGCATCAGACCCAACGACTTCTGATGTTCGATCTTTAACTTCTGATAGGTCAAACAAGCATACACAAATTTGGCAACCTCTTTCTTTATTCATGGCCATCCAAATATCTTCTTCAAATCTTGATACATATTCGTAGCACCAGGATGAATACACAATCCACTTCTATGACACTCCTAAAGAAACTCCTCTTAAGTTCGGGTACATCAAAAATAAAAACTCTATCTCTGAACATCATCACACCATTTTCATCAACTCGAAAATCACATCCATTACCTTGGTCGATTAATGTGAGACGATCTATCAAACTCAAATCAGATCTTTGACCTTCTCTGATCTCCTTAAGGATACCACTCATCAGCTTCAACATATCTAACTTCAAATTGTTAGGAGTCTCTACACCTACTAACTCATATCTTTGAATTGCTCAATCAGTTCTAATTCTCAAGCCATAAGCATCGACTTGTGTAAAGACGTCTTACTCATCGCATCAGCTACAACATTACCTCTACCCAAATGGTAACTCAAATTAAAATCATAACCCTTCAAAACTTCAATCCATCTCCCATGCCTCGTATTAGACTTTTCTCATCAAATAAATATTTCAAACACTTGTGATCACTGAACACTTCGAATTTGGATCCAAATAGGTAGTACATCCAAATCTTCAACATGAATACCATTGTTGTCAACTCAAGATCATGCGTAGGGTAATTCCTTTCATGAAATCTCAATTGTCTCTAAGCATAAGCCACAACCTGACCATTTTGCATCAACACACCTCCCGGACCCATCTTCGAAGCATCACAATATACAACAAAGGACTCACTTGGATTAGTCGAAATCAAAATTGAAGCAGACATCAACTTCTTCTTGAGTTCTTGGAAACTCTTTTCACAATACACATCCCAACCCAGGCTTGACCCTTTCGAGTCAACTGAATTAACGAAAATGCTAAATTTGAAAAACCTTTAATGAACTTCCTGTAGTAACCAGTCAATCCAAGAAAAAATTCTAATCTCAGTTGCAGACTTTAGAGTCTCCCATTGTAACACGACATCTATCTTCGATAGATCCACAACTATACCACCACTAGAATCACATGACCAAGGAAACTCACTTTCTTTAACCATAACTCGCATTTGGGAAAACTTTGTGTTCAAATGGTTCTCTTTCAATGCCTACAATACAATTCTCAGATCACTCATAGCCTCATACTACCGTCCCTCTTCTTCACTATCAATATTGGCACACCCCATGGAGAAACACTTGGTTGAACAGACTTGTTCTCAAGCAAATATTCTATTTGCTTCTTCATTTTCCCCAACTCAGAAGCATACACCCTATAAGGAGTCATCGACACCGGACTAGTACCAGGTACTAAGTCTATAGAAAAATCCACTTCACGTTCTGGAGGAAATCAGTGATGTCTTCAGGAAACAACTCAGGAAATTGACACACTCCAGGAAGATCATGAACTACTCCCTGTCGTCTAGCTTCCAACGAAACTAACATCACAAACACTTGTGTTATATCCTTCACGGAATCTCTCACTTGCTTAACTGACACATACATTAACTCTTGACCTCCATCGAATTCAAATTCACGCTCTAGAGGCAAGTCGCAAACATCTTTAGGAAAACATACGGAATCACACACCACTGACATAACAATAGTCATCATGTTTTTATCTACTCTCAGAGAAACAACATTAACAATACCTTCCAATGAAAATAGGTCCGAGTGATTTCCATCTCCTGAATGATCTTCTTGATGTTCTTGTTTGCAGCTTCAACATCCCCATTCATCTTAGGCCTGTAGGGAGAAGAATTATGATGTGCAATCTTAAAGTCTTTGCAAAGAGCTTCCACCATATTATTATTCAAGTTTGAATCGTTATCATTAAAGATCTTACTTGGCACACCATACCGGCATATAATCTGATTCTTGATAAACCTCACAACAACTTGCTTGGTTACATTTGCATATGATGTCGCTTCAACCCACTTTGTGAAGTAGTTAATAGCCACCAGAATGAAACGATGTCCATTCGAAGCTTTGGGCTCAATCATGCCAATCATATCAATTCCCCACATGGAGAAGGGCCATGAAGAGGAAATGACATTCAATAGTGTCGGAGGAACATGAATCTTATCCGTATAGATTTGACACTTATGGCATTTCTTCACAAACTTGCAACAGTCAGATTCCATTGTCAGCCAATAGTAACCTGCCCTTAACATCTTCTTAGCCATAGCATGTCCATTGGAATGAGTACCAAAGGAACCTTCATGAACTTCGGTCATCAATAAGTCTGCTTCGTGTCTATCCACGCATCTGAGCAGAACCATATCGAAGTTTCTCTTATATAATACATCACCATTTAGGTAGAAATTGCCAACTAATCTCCTCAAATTCTTCTTATCTTTCAAAGATGCCCCAGGCGGGTAAATCCGACTTTGGAGAAAACGTTTGATATCATAATACCACGACTTCTCATCCTTGACTTCTTCAACTGCAAATACATGGGCTGGCCTATCAAGACGCATCACTGTCAAGTTGGGAACTTCATTCCAATACTTCATTATAATCATTGAAGCCAACGTTGCAAGAGCACCTGCCATCCTATTTTCATCTCGAGGGATATGATGAAACTTAACCTTTATAAAGAAAGTTGAAATCCTCCTTTAGTCTCTATATGGTATCAAACCAGGTTTATTCGTCTCTCATTCACCTTTAATCTGATTCACGACCAAAGCTGAATCTCCATAGACGTCCAAATACTTGATTCTGAGATTTATGGCCTCTTCAAGCCCCATAATGCAAGCTTCATACTCTGCCATGTTGTTCGTACACTTGAAAGTCAATCTAACTGTAAATGGAAAATGTGTGCCTTAAGGAGTAATAATCACTACCCCAATACCATTATCGTACTGATTAACAGCTCCATCAAATACCATGCCCCAACGGGAACCAGGTTCTGTCCCTTCTTCAAGCAATGGTTCATCACAATCTTTCATCTTCAAGTACAAAATCTCTTCATCAGGAAAATCATATTGCACTGACTGGTAATCTTCAATCGGTTGGTGAGCCAAATGGTCAGCCAAGACACTACCTTTAATAGCTTTCTGAGATCGATATTCAATATCATACTTTGATAACAATATCTGCCAACGGGCAATCCTCCCAGTTAAAGCAGGCTTCTCAAAAATATACTTGATTGGATCCATTTTGGATATCAACCAAGTAGTATGATTCAACATATACAGACGCAGACGCTTAGCAGCCCAAGCCAATGCGCAACAAGTCTTTTCAAGTATAGAATACTGAGTCTCACAATCGATGAATTTCTTACTCAGATAGTAAATAACATACTCCCTCTTTCCAGTTTCATCTTGTTGGTCAAAAACACAACCCGTACTTTCTTTAAGCACACTCAAATACATGATCAACGGTCTTCCTTCCACAGGTGGAAACAGAATCGGAGGCTCAAGAAGATACTCTTTGATACTGTCAAAAGCTTTCTAGAAGTCTTCAGTCCAATCACAAGACTGGTCTTTCCAAAGAAGCTTGAATATAGGCGCACATGTGGCAGTCATGTGCGAAATGAATCTTGAGATATAATTCAAGCGGCCGAGAAAACCTCTGACTTGCTTCTCAGTTTTGGGCGCAAGCATCTCTTGTATTGCTTTGATCTTGGCAGGATCAACTTCAATACCCTTTTCGCTGACAATAAAACCCAACAACTTACTAGAACGAACACCAAAAGTACACTTATTGGGATTCAAGCGGAGTTTGTACTTCCTCAAATGCTGGAATAACTTCAACAAATGCTCAACATGTTCTTATTCATCACTAGATTTAGCAATCATGTCATTAACATAGACTTCAATATCTTTATGCATCATATCATGAAAAAGAGTGTTCATTTCTCTCTAGTAAGTTGCACCAGCATTCTTTAGACCGAAAGGTATCACTCTATAACAGAATGTCCTAGGGTGTAATGAATGTGGTCTTCTCCATATCTTCGGTTTCCATCTTGATCTGATTATATCCGGAAAATCCATCCATAAATGAAAAGACTTTGAACTTAGTTGTATTGTCTACCAACATGTCAATGTATGGCAAAGGAAAATTATCTTTCAGACTAGCTTTGATCAAATCTCTATAATCAACACACATATAAACTTTTCCATCCTTTTTTGGAACAAGCACAATATTGGCCACCCGCTGTGGATACTCAGCAGTAATAAGGAAACTGGCATCAATTTACTTTTTCACTTCTTCTTTGATCTTCACTGCCATATCACGATGAGTCCTCCTTAACTTCTGCTTGACTGGCGGGCATTCTGGCTTGAACGGCAATATATGCTTCGCAATCTCAAAATCTAAACCAGGCATATCTTGATAGGACCAAGAAAACACATTTGAATACTCTCGTAGAAGATCAATCAACCTCTTCTTAACCTCTGGACACAGTCGATACCCAATCTTGACTTCCTTCACATCATCCTCTGAACCCAAGTTGACTAGCTCAATCTGCTATTCGAATGGCTGAATGGCTTTTTCCTCATGCTCAAGTAGACGAGACAATTCATCAGATACTTCTTCATCACTTTCTTCCTCGGCCTCAAACACAGGGAATTCAAAGTTTGGAGATGGAGTAGGATCATTGTATTCAATGGGTTTAAAAACCAACCGGCATAATGATTTGATATTTTGATTTTAGAGAAGTGAATTGTGACCAAATATTATGCAGATGGACAATTATTATTTATTTATTTATGTTTTTTGTGATTACCATTTTTTAGAAAAGCAAAAAGTAAAAATCAAACATCATAGATGTGGATGAATAAAAAATTATTTTATGAATGATCAAATTGAAATATGCCAAACAATGTTCACTTCTCCCTTAGGCATAGGAGAAGTATTTTTCAAAAATAATAAGACAATTACTTAGAGCGATGAACAATAATTGGAACATCGACATCGATCCAATTGTTGCAAGATTTTCCATGTGTTACAAAATTGGTGCAGTCTTCATCTTCATCTTCGTCAATTACAGCAGTTGGGTGTTGTTCATTACCATGAATGAATCCTCCGCTACGGAAACTAGGTTGTACATTTTCAGCTTTAATCATAGATGACCCTTGTTGGAATCCCAAACCAGCACGATTCTTGTTCTCGGCGACCTCTACCATCTGACCCCACTGATCAGAACTACCATCTTCAACAATCTTTTGCGCGTGTTTAAAAGAGGACATGGATGCCCCAACTCTCTTTTCTTCAGCAATAGACAGAGCTTGGAATGGAGTTCCAACCTCATCCTCAGCTTCAACATATGAGAAAGACGATAGATGGCTCACCAACAAAGCTTTCTCTCCCCCAACAATAACGAGCTTATCATTCTTCACAAGTTCCAATTTCTGATGTAGAGTGGATGTAACAGCTCCCGCCTCATGTATCCATGGGCTTCCTAACAAACAGCTATAGACCGGGTGGACATCCATTACCTGAAAAGTAATTTGGAAATCACTCGGACCTATTTTCACTGGACATTTTGGAAAGTTTAGATCAAGAGGAACAACTTTCATGTTGAACACTTTTTCATTTGAAGCTTGGATCATGATGAATTTTGAGGTGGCAGTTTGGAAAATCAAACATATCAAAAAAAAAATTTAAGTATCAAGCCATATGTTCATTTCTTCCACCTTGAGTATCTTTTCCTATGGACTTAAAATGAGAAAGTTCCTTCATCAAAGTTGTATATCTTTCAAATTCCTTAAATTTAGTCACAAATTTGACCTTATTTAGATTTAGCATGAAGGAGTTGTGTATTTTAGAAGTTGAGGAAAATCACTTGTTCAATGGTATTGGCCCAAAATGACCTGTAATGTTTCCTCTTATCACATGTACTTGCAAGTTGAATTTTATCTTCCTCAAAATATAAAAGTTAAAGTAGACATATTGAATTTTATCATGCAATTTGAATGACTTTCATCTCATAAAAATTGAGCAAGCCATGTCCTTGGGAAGTTGACCTTCAAATTAGGGTTTAGACAAAATGACCTATAATCTTTTACCATAAAAAATGACTTTCCAAGCAAAACTAGCTCTTGACCTCAACATGAAAGTTGTCTGTAATGTCATGTAGAGTAACTTTTATCTTGTAATAATTTTCATATGATGAAAATTGTAGGAGATAGGGTCTAGGGAACCCCAGTTTTGATCACTTGACTTTCTCTGGTCAACCACCATGAACCAACTTGCTAGCTTGATATTCTCTTGACTTTTGGGACTCATGGAGGATCACATATGAATAAGATGATGAAATGTGAAGTATAAGTTGAAATATTTGATTAATTGGTGAAGAAACTTGTTGAAGAAGTCACACAAGATACCGAGTTGAATTAGGGTTTCCAAGGTAAACAAACTTCAAACTCTTGATGATTTCTTGATCAAAATAACACGTGAGGATCCATATATGATACTTAGATCCATATTAAACCATTTCTTGATTGATCTCCTTGTATTAAGGGTCTCAACCCCTATATATGAGCTTGATAGAGCATAAGTGAGCATATGCATTACTTACAAAAGAGTTAAACTATACAATGACATATTTTTGGTATTTTAGTTAGTAAATAAAGGAAAAAAAGTATGATACAATCACATGGTACTTGGTGATCTCTCCCAATGCAAGCCCAATGAATGAGGGGTAAGGAGAATGCCAAGGTGTGATCCCAATGCACATGATGAGAATAACATTAGGGATCTTAGGGTCAAAATTAGGGTTTTACAATAACGCTTCATTAATCCCTCATAATAAGAATTAGCTACTCGCGCCCGATCCATCACCATAGAATCGAGGCTCACCAAAATTGGACCGAAGCCTGTACACCAAGATGCATGACTCTCAAATAACATGCATTAACACAACAAGGTTCACCTAAAGGATCCCCCCACACATCTCATCATTTATGCATCACATCATTCATCATGCAACAACTAATTCATGTGTCCACGTGAATAATATCAACAAACATTAGCAACTCAGTAAATCTTAACATCATCGACATAACAACATAATCATCACACCATGATATTACAATAATGCAATGATTCATTAATCAAACGTATAAACCAATACATTTATTAACATATCAAGCATATAAATATTATTAAAACATATAAACAATCACTACCATATTATAGGTATGAGCGTTAGCTTTCTAATGCTTCAAACGGCCTTCCGGACCTCCGATTGCGATTTCGTAAAAAGCCAAACACTCAAAAAGCCTTCCGGACAAAATGCATAATTTTATGCATTTTTCATCGTTGGAGGCCTTCCAGACCTTTGATTGTGATTCCGTAAAAAGCCAAACACTCAAAAAATTACAATCCATGCAATACTCTATTCATCTAAAGTTAATTTACAATTTTAACACAATTAAATCATTTAATCACAGTTTTAAGACTATGCCTAAAACCTACGAAATTGCAACAATTATGGATATATATGTTCAATAAAAAAAACAGAAAAATACACGCACATAGGGGACATGAAATTCATCATATAATCATCATATAACAATCATCATAATATTCAAATTCAAAATTATGAATCAAAATACTCAATCTTAAGGAGGTTAAAGGTTCCTCTATTCTACCCTTCTACCATACCCATTACTATTGGAATAAGTTTCCACCCTTACGTGAATTCCTTGAAAAATTCTGAATTGAAACTTTCATTCTCTTCTCTTGATCACCATTCCTATTGTCTTTTTATTTCTTTTTCTCAAATGTTACGTACTTCGAAAATCTCCACAAACCTAGGTTTTTCTTAACTTTTTTATTTTTAGGGTAAACTTTTCCAAATCACCAACTTGGCCCAAACTTTATTATCTCATATTCATTCCTCCCACTAACTTTCTCAATTTCTCATATTTGACCCAATTATTCTATCTTCACTAATTAATATAATAAAAATAAATAAAATATTATTTTTAATTATCAAAACAATTCTAAATTATTCTACTTACTTTTATCATCCCTCTATACTCCTAACTCAAGGATACATACTCCGCCAACACCTAGCCATAAAATAAATCATCAAAATCCATAATTCAAAAAATCAAAATATAGTAAAATATCTAATAAAAAACGGGGTGTTACAGATACCAATGACAATTGAATTTTAAAAATGGATATTAGTAACAACCAATCTTTAAAAATGATTCCAATGATCGCTAGACTTTAAATATACTAATATCAATTGGATTTTAGGTAACGCTAGTGACAACTGGACTTCAAAAGATGTCACTGACAATTGGACTTTAAAAGTATGCCAGTGACTACTAGACTTGGGATACCAATAACAATTGGATTAAAAACGGAGTGTCATTAATAATTCAGCTTTAGAAAGGGCCTCTAGTGACAATTAGACTTTAAAAGATGTTGGTAACAATCGAACTTCGGTCAAGGGATAAATATCAACAACGAGACCTGGGGTCAATGTAGATGAACGTGAAGCACACTTCGGGCTATGCATGATTTTATTTTGCATGATATATGAATGATCATGATATGCAAATGTTAACGCTGTACAGACTAGGAGTTTACAGAGGTTGTTTATGGAGGTTCTGATTCCTCAACACCGATAACTCAACAAGGTATTTGTGATAGATGTATTCAAAGGAGAATTCTATTAAGCTTGACTGTCACAACTGCCAAAGTGATCCTTTTGGGGGATTGATGAATTGTGCTAGTATGATTTCCTAACACTCATCTTTAACTCAACAGTTACTGATATATAGTAGATTTTTCTTGATCAACTTGAAAGCATGGAGCAAACTTGCCCCTCTGTAACTCATCTTGCGCCAATTTGCTAGGTCTTTGAAGACGCCCGCCTTAAAAGGAGTTTGGAAATAACCTGTCATAATACGACCATGGGATGTATTGCCCCAATGTTTGAATCTTGCAGCATTTTACCTCTGATTATCCAATTCTTGGAATGGTATACTTTTGATTGACCACCTTTGGAGGGTTGGACGTATTGAGCTCTTTGTGGTAGCTTGTCCCAGTCTGAGTCTCGAAACAACTTGCTATTGAACAACCGACTCTTAGAGTGGTTGAATCAGATTAACTGATACTCAAAGTGATTTGACGTTGGCTGGATTTCTTTCACATGATCAAATTCCATAATTAGCTGCATTTTATTGGGATTCCTTTGATGTGGAGTGTTGGCTTGTAGATAAAATTGTTCATTCAAAAATGGTAATTTTAATGAAATTCTTATGTAAAATGTTAAAATAAATCATTATTGAAATGATTGTGATATATAGCAAACAAGCAAATAATCAGAATACAATGTTGATCTAGTCATTCGAAGTGTGCAAGGTGGTGTGATCAAACACAAATGATCATCAAAGATTGTTTGGAGTCAGATTAACACAACATTTTGTAGTATGCTTTCAAAATAAACATTGTCTCAATTAGGTCTTTTAAGGATTGTAACATGGCATGATTCGCGGTTTTTGAAACAAGGGATATTAGACTAAAAATTTAATTTTAACTCACCTCTTCTTGATGATCTTCTATCACACGTTCAATTAATCTGACATGCCCATTCAAATATCAACAGAGTTTGAAAATGTAAGGGTAAAGATGAGGATTCAAGATAAGATTTTCTTGAAATGGAAGTTATCCTTTTTTGCTTTCTTTGTTTTTGTTGAGGATTTGATGAACTATTTTGATTGATTATCATCCCTTGTTTTTCCTGGACCATTTCTTTGAAGCTTTCGATCAATCATAATGCCCTGATTTTTCCTAAGTCGTCTTTAGTGGTGTTCAACTTAGCAGACTATTTTTTTTGAACCATTTTCACGTAAGTTCATTCTTTTGGTGAAAAGGTTGTGACTTCCATATTATTGGTCATTAAGGAACAACCATTATAACTTCTCTTGACTTTTCATGACTTCTTCGACACTCTAAGATGTGTGCAAATTGTGTGGTTGATCCTCGGGTGGGATGTTCCTCTTGCAATTTAAATGCAAAGTCAAATTATTTGAACGAAACTACCCTGCCCTTGGTTAAGTTTAAATGCAAAGTCAAATTATTTGAACGAAACTACCCTGCCCTTGGTTAAGTTTAAGAGTTTTTAATTTCTAAAGAAACACCAACTTTTTGGCTCAAAGTGGTTGACTAGGGATTAACTCCTTATATCTTTAGTGCTTGGGGTTTGAAATAATGTCTTACATCTTCAACAATGGGTTTTTTTAAAAGTGACTTAAGAATTGGAGAGAAATTTGTGCAAAGTTTTGGCTTGTTCTTGTGAGTGCTTCTTGGTGTTATTTGTGAATGAAATGGGGTTTCTTTATATGATCTAGAAATGATATTTTAAGAATTATGCAAAGAGTGTGAGTGCCTTCTAGAGACTTATTTAATTAAATAGTGAATAATGATGTCATATATGCATGGAATAATTATGTAATATATGCATGAAACATTGATGTAATAAATGAGAGATATTTTGGACATTCTAGTAACATTGGTTTTTGTTTTATGATGCATGAAAATGATGAATAAAATTCAAATGGATATTTTGATGATAAATCAAATTATCATAATTATTTTTTCAAAATGCATAATTAAAAAATATAATTTTAGTCAATTTCTTCAACATGTAAAATGTCGACTTTTTTTTTACTATAATGCATATGCATGATTATGGTGATTTTATTTGATGATAAAAATGCATATGGCTAAAAATACAAAACTCTACAAATGGATATATATCAGATGAATTTAAAATACCCAAATAAAATTAGGGTGTGACAATTTCCCTTATTTAAATATCTTCAACCAAAGAATATGAAGAATAACATTCTTCATATGATTATAATGAGAGATAGTTAAATACTAGATGTCTCAAATTTTGTCCCTGGATGCTCATGAAATAATATGATATGTTATGAATGCATGAATGACTCTTTTTTTCATTTTGGTTTGATAGGGATATGATGCGATATGAGATGAACCCTAGTTGGATATCTTATGTGGAGGAAAAATGAAAGTTGAACCTATGGGGAATAATGGAGATATGTGGTAATGATGGTCCACAGGAAATGAAAAGAAACAATGAGGATGAAGACTCATCGGGGAATGACAAATATGATAGAGAAAAGACATTAGGGAATACTCAAAGGTGAAGGTTATCAAGTGATTAGAGATGACAAACAAACACTTTCGAATATCTGAGAATTCAAGAGTTTTGGAGATTTCTGACAAGAATATCATCCCATACAAAGATCTGGAGTCTTCTAGCAAGAAAATCATCCAATCAAACAAAACGGAGATCCCTAACAAGGAATTTATCTAAGATAAAATCAGGAGCTTTCTAACAAGAAATACATCCATGCAAAAGAAACTTGGAGATTCTTTACAAAGAAATTATCCAAGATAAAACTTGAGAGTTTTCTGACAAGAAAATCATCCATGCAAAAGGCTATGATGATTCTTTACAAAGAAATCAATTAAGACAAAAACATTGGAGATTTTAACAATAAAATATCCAATCTTATGGGAATTCCTTAAAATGAAAAGTCATACATGACTTTCTAGGAAACAATAAGGCAAACAAGGTAATAAAACTCTCTGTATGTGCCAACAAAGTTGGACTTTGACCGTAAGCATTGGTTACAACCAGCTTCTAACGGATTGGTGCTAGTTACAATAGGAGTTTCAAAGATTAGGCCAGACAACTGTACTTTAAGGTTCTAATAACAATTGGACTTTTCAAATGACGTCAGTGACAACTAGACTGTAGGTACCAATTACAATTGAATTTCAAAACGGAGGGCCAATTACAACTGGACATTAGAAATGCCAATGAGAATTGGATTTTGGATACCAATAGCAATTGGATTTTGAAGGTGGCAATGATAATTAGATTTGCAAATAGTGCTAGTAGCAACCCAACTTTAAAGGTAGCAATAACAAATTGGATTTTAAAAACGAATGCTAATAACAATTGGACTTTGGAAAGGTACCAATGACAACTAGATTTTGGATTCCAATGGAAATTGGACTTTGAACATGAATGTTGGTAACAACCAGACCTCGAAAAAGGTGTCAATGACAACTTGGCTTTAAAAGATTCATGCCGGTAACAACCAGACTTTGGTTACCAATAACAATTGCATTTAACAATCGGTGTCAATGACAACTGAAGTTTAAACTATGTAAATAACAATTGGACTTTGGATACCGATAATAATTGGATATAAAATGAGTGCCAATAACAACTGGACTTTGGAATGATACTAGTGACAACTGGATTTTGAAGATAATGTTAGTGACAACTGGACTTTAGGTACCAATTACAGTTAGATTTTGAGAATAGATTAATGGTGACAACCATACTTTGAAAATGACATCAATGGCAACTGGAATTTGGATGCCAATGACAATTAGACTTTGAACATGAATGTAGGTAACAACCAAACCTTAAAAGGATGTTGGAGATAACTGGACTTTAAGAAATGCATTCCGGTAACAACTGGACTTTGGTTATCAATAACAATTAGAGTTGACAATCGGTGGCAGTGACAAATGGACTTTAAACTGTGCCAACAACAAATGGACTTTAAATACCAATAACAATTAGATTTAAAGTGAGTGCCCGTAACAACTGGACTTTGGAATGATATTAGTGACAATTGGATTTTGAAGATAATGCTAGTGACAATCAGACTTTATGAAATGCCGATGACAATTGGTCTTTGAAATTATACGAGTGACAGTTGAATCTTTAGGATACCAATAACAATTGGATTTAAACAAGGTGCCGGTGACAACTGGACTTTAGATACCAATGACAATTGAATTTTAAAAACGGATATTAGTAACAACTAGTCTTTAAAAATGATGCCAGTTATCACTAGACTTTAGATATACCAATAACAATTGGATTTTAGGTAACGCTAGTGACAACTGGACTTCAAAAGATGTCAATGACAATTGGACTTTAAAAAGAGTACTAGTGAATACTAGACTTGGGATACCAATATCAATTGGATTAAAAACGAAATACCAATGACAATTGGGCTTCAGAAAGGGCCTATAGTGACAATTCAACATTAAAAGATGTCGGTAACAATCGAACTTCGGTCAAGGGATAAATATCAACAATGAGACCCGTGGTCAATGCAGACGAACGCGAAGTACACTTCAGGCTATGCATGATTTGATTTTGCATGATATATGAATGATCATGATATGCAAATGTTAACACTATGCAGATTGAGAGTTTACATAAGCCGTTTATGGAGGTTCTGATTCCTCAACACCGATAACTAAACAAAGTATTTGTGATAGATGTATTCAAAGGAGAATTCTATCAAGCTTGACTATCACAATTGCCAAAGGGATCCTTTCGGGGGATTGATGAATTATGCTAGTATGATTTCCTAACACTCGTCTTTAACTAAATAATTTCTGATATATGGAAGATTTTTCTTGTGCTGCTTAAAAGCATGGAACGGACTTGCCTCTTTGTAACTCATCTTGTGCCAATTTGTTGAGTCTTTGAAAATGCTCGCCTTAAATGGCACAATGTTGATCTAGACATTCAAAGTGTGCAAGGTGGTGCGATCAAACACAAATGATCAATAAATATTGTTTGGAGTCAGGTTAACACAATCTTGATGTAGTATACGTTTAAAATAAACATTGGCTCAATTAGGACTTTTAAGGATTATAACATGACATGTTTCACGGTCTTTGAAACAAAGGATATAAGACTCAAAAATTAATTTTAACCTACTCCTTCTTGATGATCTTCGGTCTTATGTTCAATTAATCTTACATACCCGTTCAAATCTCAAGAGAGTTTGACAATGTAAGGGTAAAGATTAGGATTCAAGATAAGATTTTCTTGAAATGACAGTAATCCTTTTTTGTTTTCTTTATTTTTGTTAAGTATTTGATGAACTCTTTTGATTGATTATTATCCATTGTTTTGCCTGGACCGTTTCTTTGAAGCTTTTGGTCAATCGGAATGCCCTGATTTTGCCTAAGTCGTCTTTTGTGGTGTTCGACTTAGCGGACTATTTTTTAAAAACCATTTTCACATAAATTCATTCTTTTGGTGAAAAGGTTATGACTTCCATATTATTGGTCATTGAGGAAAAAAAATTATAATTTCTCTTAACTTTTCACGACTTCTTCGATACTTTAAGATGTGTGCAAATCGTGTGGTTGATCCTCAGGTGGTATGTTCCTCTTGAATTTTGAATGCAAAGTCAAAATAATTGAACGAAACTATCCAGCCCCTGGTTAAGTTTAAGGGTTTTTAATTCTGAAAGAAACACCAACTTTTTGGCTCAAAGTGGTTAACTATGGATTGACTCCTTATCTCTTTGGTATTTGGGGTTTGAAACAATGTCTTACATCATCGACAATGAGGTTTTTAAAAGTGACTTGAAAATTATGTGAAGACATGACTTCTCAGATATTTTGATGATGACAAACTTCACTACAAAGCTGAGACTGATTAACAAAAAGGATTGATCAAGATTCAAGCTCGTGAATGAAGTTTCCAACCTATGATTAAGTCTTGATGAAACGCATGAAGAATCGCCTTTCAAATGGATAAGGTAACACTTGAACTCTAAATAGTTATACAAGTGTTCAAATCATGTTTCATTCATGCGATAATCATTGAAAGTATTTTTATGCATCAAACAACTCATAACACTTCACTCTTTTAACTATTTTTCAAAGTTGTGACAGAGTAACCGATTATCCACTTTAGAGTAACCGATTACTCTGTGTTATTTTCAAATATTTTTTGAACGTTGGAACCAAGTAATTGATTATCCTCTTTGGGGTAACCGGTTACTATGAGAAAATTTCAAATATTTTTAAACGTTGAATGCAAGTAACCGGTTACCCAATTTAAGGTAACCGATTACCACTGATCCAGAGTTAAAAATATATGCATCTCTTCATGGAAACTCCTCTATTTTCTTTACCATGAACCATGGCAACCTTTGGATTATTGCACTCATTTGAGGAGGTGTTTAGACATTATATAAACATCAGTTTTCAGATTTCAAAATTACCTCCTTGCAAAATTTAAAATCATTTACACAATTCTCTCAAACTTTCTAAGTGTTCATCCAAATTTTCTTAAGAGTGAAACCTTGCATAAACTTTCATTTTCAGCATCATAGTTTCATTTCATACAAAGAACACTTGTATAATTATTGTGAGAATTGAGTGTTACAAAGGAGAAGATCAATTGATTAATTGATATACTTTAAATTCCAACTACTTTCATCTTCTATAAACATTCAGAATTATATTCTTTGATTACAACTTATTTTTAGGATTGCTAAGAGTAAGTTTGTAAGGTGTTATCCTTGTTATCCGGTGTGTGGATACAAGAGGTCCATTTGTGAGAAATTAAGTCTCGATTGGACTTTAAACATTGTAAATCCAAGAGGACTGTTCTTGGTGTGTTAGAATTAGATAGAAAGACCTTAAGGTGTCTTGTCTAGGAATATAACATTATAGTGAAATTCTCTTTCGTATTGAAAAGGGAGTGAAGTACTATCAATCTATGAGGGGAACCACTATACATCGCGGTGTTCTTTACTTTTCGCACTTTACCGCTTTTCATCATATAAGCAACTCAAAAAGTAAAAGTCATAAACCGTCAAAAATCCAGAAAATACTCTAAGTGCCTCATTCACCCCCCTGTAAGGCACTCCTTAAACTTACAAATGGCATTAGAGCAGGTTATCGGTAACCTGTTCCTAAAAGATCCGCATGGCTTCCGCAAGCACGAATCTGGTTTTTAAAGACGGTGGAAGTAGTAACAAACCACCACTATTCTCTGGAGAATATTTTGATTTTTGGAAGATCCGTATGAAGGCACATCTAGAAGCCCAAGGAGAATGCATATGGGAAGCCGTTGAAAATGGTCCACATAATCCTACGAGTGTGGTCAATGGCGTTGGTACTCCAAAGATAAAGGGTTCGTACGATGAAGATGATAAGAAAAAAATCTTAAATGAAAAGAAAGCAATAAAAATTCTTCAAAATACTTTAAGCATGAATGAGTTCTTCTGCATATCTCAATGCAAGTCGGCAAAAGAAATATGGGACACCTTAGTGGAGACACATGAAAGCACCGCCCAAGTAAAGAGGTCAAGGTTGAACACATTAAGTCAAGAATATGAGATGTTTAGAATGTTGCCCGGAGAATCCATTGTGGCGCTACAAAAGAGATTTGTTCACTTGACAAACCACTTGATTGCTCTCGGAAAAACATTTACAAATGACGATATCAATCTTAAAGTACTAAGATCATTGACTCGAGAATGGCAACCGAAGGTGACGGCTATCTCCGAAAAGAAAAGTCTTTCAACAATGACGTCCGCATCACTCTTTGGTAAACTTCAAGAACATGAGTTAGAACTTGGTAGGCTTGAGAAACATGAAAGCCAAGAAAAGAAATCTAAAGGGATTGCCTTGAAGGTAGACTCAAAAGAAGATAAAGATGATGACGCATTGGAGGAAGATGAGAATTTCATGCTCCTTGTTAAAAGGCTCGGTAAGTTCTTTAACAAAAATGATAAATCCTTTAACACTAAAAAGAATAGACATTTCAGGAAAAAGGAGGCCACCACATCTACGCAAGATGTAACATGCTACGAATGTGGAAAACAAGGCCACATAAAGTCGGAATGCCCTAAACTTTCAAAGAAAGGAGGATTTAAGAGCAAGAAGGATTTCAAGAACAAAAAGGCATATCTTGCATGGGAGGACAATGAAATTAGTTCTTCATCCGGATCGGATAGCAAGGAATGTGCAAACTTGGCGCTAATGGCTTCACATCATTCCGATGATGAAGAAGAGGTTAGTAATAGTTTTTCTATTTTTGATGATGATGCATAAGATGCAATTAATGAATTGTTAAATGAGTGAAAAATTCTTTATAAAACTATATCATCTCAAAAGAAACAAGTTTCTTCCTTTGAAGAAAAGATTGAAAATTTTGAAAATGAGAAACAAAAGATGATTAATGAAAAGAAGAATTTTGTATGTCTAGAGTGTGAGTCTCTCTCGTTCCAAATTGTCCAACATAAAAGAGTCATTGAAAGGTATGAAAAAGGACAAATTGGTTTAGAAGGGGTTCTTAGCCAACAAAGGTACTCAAATGACAAAAGTGGACTTGGTTACTCCAAATTTTCTAAACCAAATTCAAGTAAAACTATCTTTATAAGGCCTAAGGATCAATCTCCAAAAGAAAGAGTCAACACACCAAAAGTTGTGCATCAACATCCTAAAAAGAAAAGGTTTATAAAGAAAAAGTCCTATGTTCCTAGATATAAAAGCAATTTTGAACCAACCTGTTTTTATTGTGGTATTATTGACCATAAACCTAATGCTTGCTACATTAGAAACTTTAGTGTAGCAAAAGGGAATTATGTGTGGGTTGAGAAAGGTACTAATTATAAAGGACCCAAATCAATTTGGGTACCTAACAAAACTTAACTTTGTTTTGTAGGTATGCTTGAAGGCCACAACAAATCTTTGGTATTTGGATAGTGGGTGCTCCAAGCATATGACCGGTGATGTGCACAAATTTTCAGATCTAAAGCTTAAAGCCAAGGGTTATGTTACTTATGGAGATAACAACAAAGGAAGAATTCTTGGCATAGGCAAAGTAGGTGCACCAAATTTCATATCCATCTAAGATGTGCTATATGTCGAGGACTAAAGCACAATCTCTTAAGCATAAGCCAACTTTGTGACAAAGGATTCAAAATAAGGCTCACAAAAGATGAATGTTTAATTGAAGACAAAGTCACACAAGAGGTAATGCTTATAGGTAAGCGAATTAATAGTATTTTTATAATTTCCCTTGACGATGTTTCTTTGAAGGTTAAATGTCTTGTAGCAAATAACAACACTCATGGTTATGGCATAAGAGATTTGCTCACATTCACATGGAGCACTTGAATAAGTTAGTAAAACATGACCTTGTCATTGGATTGCCAAAGATAAAATTCATCAAAGATAGACTTTGTGACGCATATCAAAATGGGAAGCAAACTAAGTCAACTTTCACATCCAAGAATGTGGCGTCCACTTCTAGGCCACTACAATTGTTACACATGGACTTATTTGGTCCATCAAGAACAAGAAGCTTCGGAGGTAACTTATATGCTTTAGTTATTGTTGATGATTATTCTAGATATACTTGGACATTCTTTTTAATGCAAAAAAGTGATGCATTCAAAGCATTCAAGAAGTATGCAAAGCAAATTCAAAATGAGAAATCATTAATAATTGCCTCCATAAGAAGCGATCATGGTGGAGAATTCCAGAATACATCCTTTGAAGATTTTTGTGAAGATCAAGGAATATTTCACAACTTTTCGGCTTCAAGGACTCCAGAACAAAATGGAGTAGTTGAAAGAAAGAATAGGTCATTGGTGGAACTTGCAAGAACAATGCTTAGCGACTCAAATCTTCCTAAGTATTTTTGGGCGGATGCGGTTAGCACGACATGTTTTGTAAGCAATAGAGTTAACATAAGATATGTTCTAAAGAAGACTCCATATGAACTCTTCAAAGGAAGGAAACCCAACATTTCTTTCTTTCACATCTTTGGATGCAAGTGTTTTGTCCTAAACAATGACAAAGATAACCTTGGTAAGTTCGACGAAAAATCAGATGAAGGTATTTTTCTTGGTTATTCTCTTACAAGTAAGGCATATAGAATTTATAATAAAAGAACTTTAAATATAGAAGAATCCATGCATGTTAAGTTTGACGAATCTAACCCCTCGAAAGAGGAAATTGTTGTTTGTGACGATGATGATGATTTTGTAGAAATTCCTAAAGAAGATACTTCAAACAAGAATCAAGAAGCACCGATTCAACAAGAGTCAAATGAAAATGATCTACCTAAGGAATGGAGGACTCATAAAGATCATCCCATTGACAAAGTAATTGGTGACATTAGTCAAGGTGTTGCTACAAGATTGAATCTCAAGGATGCATGCTTAAACATGGCGTTCGTTTCGCAAATAGAACCCTCTAAAATTGATGAAGCTCTAGAAGATGATAAATGGATTGTTGCTATGCAAGAAGAATTAAACCAATTCGAGAGAAATCAAATTTGGGAACTTGTTCCTAGACCAAGTGCTATTTCAAATGGACGTCAAAAACGCCTTCTTAAACGGCTACATCAACAAAGAACTCTATGTCAAACAACCCCCGGGCTTTGAAGACTTCAAGCATCCTTCACATGTATATAAATTGAAGAAAGCGCTATATGGATTAAAACAAGCACCAAGGGCGTGGTATGATCGTCTAAGTAATTTTCTATGTGAAAAAGGTTTTGAAAAAGGCAAAGTAGAAAAGACTTTATTTATCAAGAAGATAAAAGAGAACACCTTACTTATTCAAGTCTACGTAGACGACATAATCTTCGGTTCAACCAACAAAGAACTATGTGAAGAATTTGCATTGATAATGTAAGGTGAATTTGAAATGTCTATGATGGGAAAGATGAATCATTTCCTTGGATTGCAAATCAAGCAACTAAAAGACGAAATCTTTATCAACCAATCAAAATATTGCAAAGAGCTGCTAAAGAGATTTGAAATGGATGGTTGTAAAGCAATGTCAACACCAATGAGCTCCGGAACCTATGTTGATTAAGACGAATCGGGTGTGTCAATTGATATCACGAAGTATCGAGGTATGATTGGTTCTTTATTATATTTGACGGCAAGCCGTCCTGACATAATGTTTAGCGTGTGTTTATGTGCTCGCTTCCAAGCAAATTCAAAGGAGTCACATCTCACGACGGTCAAAAGAATCATGAAGTATCTCAAGGGAACAACCAACGTTGGATTATGGTATCCTAAAGGTAGTGTTTGTAAGTTAATTGGCTATTCTGACGCGGATTATGTAGGTTGTAAAACAAATAGAAAAAGCACTAGTGGAACGTGTCACATCCTTGGTAATACTTTAGTCTCGTGGTCCTATAAGAAACAAGCGTGTGTTTCTCTTAGTACGACTGAAGCAGAATACATAGCAGCGGGAAGTTGTTGTGCACAGAATCTTTGGCTAAAGCAACAATTAAGTGACTATGAAATCGATCTTGGATGCATACCACTCCGATGCGATAACACAAGTGCGATTAACATCACAAAGAATCCGGTCATGCACTCAAGGACCAAACACATAGACATTCGACACCATTTCCTTCGTGATCATGTGCTTAAAGGCGATGTCGAAGTTACCTTTTTTGATACTCACAATCAACTAGCGGATATTTTCACAAAACCACTCGCAAAAGAACCATTCTATAAGATTCGAAGAGAACTTGGCATTTTGGATGAAGGTGACATATAACTATCTCACAATTATTCACTATACATAAGGCCAAGGTACACAAGTTCTTAATCCTTCTTATTTTTGTGAAATTTCCCTTTGAAAATTTGTATATGAGCTTTTTGCATCTGTGTAACCGATTACTCCTTAATGGGTAATCGATTACTCTTCATATTTTTGCCCTCTTTACAACTTTTTGTTCTGTGTAACCGATTACACCATAATGGGTAATCGATTACCCTGTATTTTTTTTCCTTACTCACAAATTTTCATTATGTGTAACCGATTACTCCCTATTGGATAATCGGTTACCCTGTATGTTTTTGCCTGAATCACAATTTTTCATTTTGTGTAACTGATTACTCCCTTCTGGATAATCGATTACCCTGCACATTTTTAGTTTTCTCACGCGTTTTCATTCTGTGTAACCGATTACCCTCTTTTGAGTAATCGATTACAACTGTTCTTTCCAGAAATTTTTTAATTTTAAAATACACGTGAGTTGTTGCATTATGTGCGTTAAGTGCTTATTTCTAGTCTTTTCAATTTAAAGTTAATCACTTCAAACATTGGTACTCTCTCTCCAAACTTCACATTCATCTCACTCTTACAAAACCCTCCATCTTCCTTTCCAAAACCCTAATTATCTTCATTATCACCATTAATTCCATTCAAAGCTATATTAAAACCTCATTCTCATTATCACTCTCACTATCACTCTCCATCAGCTCACCATATTCCCTCTCCAACTAGAATCCAAAAAAACCTTTCCAAAACCCTAAATCTCAAATCCTCCATGGCTCCTCATAGACAAGACAAGGGAAAGAAGAAATTGGATGAAAAGACTTCTCAACATGCAGAAGAACAACAAGCTGGCAGTGTAAAATCCAGACGGTCGAGCTATGCTGTCCGGACTCGGACTCTAATGTCGGTAAAGTATGTTAACTTCTAAGCTTTTCCGTCTCATAGCTTTAACTTTGAAACTTTGCTGAGAAACTCTGGGGTAGATAAACTAGTTTCTGATATTGGAGATTATTACCCTGACATGATAAGAGATTTCTATACCACTATTAAGTTTGGAACAAATTATTTTGGATATTTGGTTTTTATTGCTAAGGTAAAAAATGTTGAAATCTATATGGATCTTACTCAATTGGGAACATGTCTGGAAATCCCTTCGGAAGGAGAAGCATTTCGTCAAGGTACTGAACCTGACAATGATGCATGGAGCAACTATAACAGTTTGGAGTACTTTGTTTCAATTTTTAGAGGAACTCAAGCTAGCCTCGTGAGCCGGCAAAGATCAGAATCTTCAAGGGTTGTGAAGTTTGCTAACATGTTGTCTGTGAGCGATAGGATGCTCCACTACGTTCTTGCCTATGTGTTAGTTCTAAAACATTCTAACCATGCCCAAGTTAGTGAACTTGAACTACAACTGGTTAGAGCCTTGAAACTGAATATGAAGATTAATTGGGCTTATGTTATCTACCAACTCATGAAGCATCAACTTTCTCTAAGTGGCGGACTTCCCTATGGTCGAATTGTCTCAAGAATTCTGGAATTTTCTGGTGTTCTGCTTCAAAGGGAACCAAAGACCCCAATGACTGTTAGAAATTGTGAAATCAACGAGGTTACTGCAACGAAGAATACCGGGATTAGTATCGGACCAAATGAGGTGTTTCGATACAAAGACTCGGCTGCTTCTTCCGCTCCTCCAACAATTCCAGAAGGTGAAATTACAAATGCTATGCTGTATAATAAGATGTGTTCAATTGAGACTACCATGCACCATAACCACCGAGTCATTCAACGTGGTATCAAATCTCTTAGAAAACTCTTCCTTTCCTTAAACCGTCAACCTGACCCTAGTGAAAAAGGTGCTGAGGAAAGTGATGAAGAAGATGAAGAGGATGAAGGAGACGACATGTCTGAAAGTGATTAAGTTTGGTCATGTTATTTTTTCACTAGCTCATGTTTTTTAATTTAGTACAATTCTAGTTTTATTTTCAGACTATGTTACAACTGTTGATTTATGTTATGTTATGTTTGAATTTTCTTGTGTATTATGTGGTGCTTAGTCTATTTTGTTTGCATGCTTGCTACTTATTTTTCTTTTTCACCCTTTTTGTTAATGACAAAGGGGGAAAAGAAATTATTACTATGTTATTTCCTTGTTGTTTGTTTCTCTCTAACAAATATGCATATTTCAAAAGACTCCTTAATTCATAAATTAAGGGGGAGCATCATTTAAGGGGGAACATGTGCTAGAGAAACACACTTGGATCAAACTTTCATGATTTTGGGTTGTCATCATCAAAAAGGGGGAGATTGTGAAGACATGACTTCTCAGATATTTTGATGACGACAAACTTCGCTACAAAGTTAAGACTGATTAACAAAAAGGATTGATCAAGATTCAAGCTCGTGAATGAAGTTTCCAACCTATGATCAAGTCTTGATGAAACGCATGAAGAACCGTCTTTCAAATGGATAAGGTAACACTTGAACTCTAAATAGTTATACAAGTGTTCAAACCATGTTTCATTCATGCCATAATCATTGAAAGTATTTTTATGCATCAAACAACTCATAACACTTCACTCTTTTAACTATTTTTCAAAGTTGTGACAGAGTAACCGATTATCCACTTTAGAGTAACCGATTACTCTGTGTTATTTTCAAATATTTTTTGAACATTGGAACCAAGTAATCGATTATCCTCTTTGAGGTAACCGATTACTATGAGAAAATTTCAAATATTTTTAAACGTTGAATGCAAGTAACCGGTTACCCAATTTAAGGTAACCGAATACCACTGATCCAGAGTTAAAAATATATGCATCTCTTCATGGAAACTCTTCTATTTTCTTTACCATGAATCATGACAACCTTTGGATTATTGCACTCATTTGAGGAGGTGTTTAGACATTATATAAACATCATTTTTCAGATTTCAAAATTACCTCCTTGCAAAATTTAAAATCATTTACACACATTCTCTCAAACTTTCTAAGTGTTCATCCAAATTTTCTTAAGAGTGAAACCTTGCATAAACTTTCATTTTCAGCATCATAGTTTCATTTCATACAAAGAACACTTGTATAATTATTGTGAGAATTGAGTGTTACAAAGGAGAAGATCAATTGATTAATTGATATACTTCAAATTCCAACTACTTTCATCTTCTATAAACATTCAGAATAATATTCTTTGATTACAACTTATTTTTAGGATTGTTAAGAGTAAGTTTGTAAGGTGTTATCCTTGTTATCCGGTGTGTGGATACAAGAGGTCCATTTGTGAGAAATTGAGTCTCGATTGGACTTTAAATATTGTAAATTCAAGAGGATTGTTCTTGGTGTGTTAGAATTAGATAGAAAGACCTTAAGGTGTCTTGTCTAGGAATCTAACATTATAGTGAAATTCTCTTTCGTATTGAAAGGGGAGTGGAGTACTCTCAATCTGTGAGGGGAACCACTATGTATGGAATAACTATGTAATCTATGCATGAAATATTGATGTAATAAATGAGAGATATTTTGGACCTCCTAGAAACATTGATTTTTGTTTTATGATGCATGGAAATGATGAATAAAATTCAAATGAATATTTTGATGATAAATCAAATTACCATAAATTATTTTTTCAAAATGCATAATGAAAAAAAATACAATTTTAGTCAATTTCTTCAACATGTAAAATGTTGACTTTATGTTGATTTTTTTTACTATAATGCATATATGCATGATTATGGTGACTTTATTTGGTCATAAAAATGCATATGGCTAAAAATATAAAACTCTACAAATGGGCATGTATCGAATGAATTTAAAATACCCAGATAAAATTGGGGTATATGACAATAATCATTTTTGAGTTTCAATTGAGAATCTTGGACTATTAAAGTTTTTCTTAGAGGGTTTGGGCTTGCCTTTGGTCTCAGAGTCAACTTTGTCAAAAGTAGCCTGGTTGGTATTAATGGGAACCTTTCCTTTTTTAACTTAACCACTGACTTTCTGGATTGCTACAACCAATCTCTCCCTTTCAAGTATCTTGGGCACCCTCTAAAGGCTAAGCCTCACAAGGCGTATTCACCAACTCAAAGAACACCAATAACATTAAATCAATGAACATATTGTTAAAGACGTGAACATTATCATTAAGAGACCCCAAAGGGCGATGTTACAAAAATCCTCTAACAAAACAACACAACAAATAATACAAAAGCAAATGCCTAATAGTTGGATAGAGGTGGACTTGCCTTTACAAGTATCGCATGCGAGATTCACCTTTATAAGTCTCACATATGAGACTTGCCTTTTTAAGTCTCGCTTAAGGGACTCACATTTAAAAGTCTCACACAAGAAAATCGTTTTTAAAAGCCTCTATCGAGGGGCTCATATCTACAAGTCTCTTATGAGATACTCACATTTGCAGCTCTCACCCGAGGGATCCGACTTTACAACTCCTGTCAGGGAAGAGATCACCGTCTACCTTATTTTATCACTTCACCCTTCTCGAACCACGTGCCCGAGGAACTGTGAAATGGGAAAATATCGGCCGAGCCTTAAAAAGGAGCGACCATAACTCAATAAACTCAAAGGTATTACGAAGGGTTAAAAGACAGAACAAGTTGGCCACTGTCGCCCAACCAGAGCTTAAGTCACCCGACCCAACGCCATGCCTATTACGAATCAACTGCTTTAATACGTAGACGCTCTCCCAATTAAAGAGGAAATCACTCTTACCCGTACTCACACAAACTCGTTGAAAAGTTAAGAAAAAACCATTTTTTTCTCTTGACTCGACCCTCCATCTTAGCTATTAATATCCCAATATCTAGAATTGAGAAGAAGATTCACTCATTTCACACCATCATTTTACAAATTCTCTTATTGAGACACCTTATACTTTTGGCTAGTACAATATATTATTTTAGTAAGTTAAAAATATTAGTTTTTAGATGCAAACAAATATATTTATAATTGAGGTAAAAAATTTAAAATGCAATCAATTTTTTTACAAGGCTCAAAAGAGTGAATGTCATCGTTGTCGCGTATAGCCACGGACGGTAATGAGATCGAATTTAAGAATTAAATTTTAAAGCAAAATTCAACCAAAAAAAGAATTTACCATTTTTCCTTCGCCATCGAAGCAGCAAAACCCTGATATTCTACTGTTACTATCAAAGCTAAGAGTTTAGAGACTGACGGCTGCGGCGGCTGAATTTTCCTTCATTTCTCCAAACCCAAATCCAAAACTCTGAATCAATTAGCCATGGAAGAAGTTTGCGAAGGCAAAGACTTCGCTTTCCCAAAGCAAGAAGAAACCATTCTCGATTTCTGGTCCCGAATCGACGCATTCCACACACAGTTAGCTCTCACCAAAGACAAGCCCGAATACATCTTCTACGACGGTCCTCCTTTCGCCACCGGTCTTCCTCACTACGGCCACATTCTCGCCGGCACAATCAAAGACATCGTCACGCGCTACCAATCCATGACTGGACACCATGTCACGCGCCGATTTGGATGGGATTGTCACGGTCTTCCAGTTGAGAACGAGATCGATAAGAAGCTTGGGATTAAGAAGCGGGAGGATGTTCTTAAGCTTGGGATTGGGGTTTATAATGAAGAGTGTAGGAGTATTGTGACGCGGTATGTTTCTGAGTGGGAGAATGTTATTACTAGAACTGGGAGGTGGATTGATTTCAAGAATGATTATAAGACTATGGATCTTAAGTTTATGGAGTCTGTTTGGTGGGTTTTTTCTCAGCTTTATGCTAAAAACCTTGTTTATAAAGGTTTTAAGGTATTCCCAATTTCGATTACTATCATTCATATCATGCATGTTTGGGATGACTGTGCATTTGAGGAAATCACACTGTCATATTGATTTTGTTGAAGTTCTAAAATGTAGTTTTTGCTAAAATTATGTTGCTAGCCCTATGCGAATGTGATTCTGTAGAATTTATGACCAATCCGAACACGCATTACAGAAAGATAATATCACCATTTGATTGTGATTCTTGTTGTAGGTCATGCCATATAGTACTGGCTGCAAAACTCCACTCTCTAATTTTGAGGCTGGTCAGAATTATAAGGTTAGTGATTTCATACTTTTTGTGAGCTTTTATCTTTTTTTTTTGTCTTGTTTGGTTAGTTGTGATTACTTGGAAATTTGGAAAATATTACTCCCTCTGTTTCAAAATGACTGATTAATATGCTTTTACCTTTTATCATATTATGCTTTGTTATTACTTATTACCTGATTAATATGCTTTGTTGCTTTGTTGTTACGGAAATGTGATAGGCAAAAGTGGGTTTAGAGTCACAAACTTGATTTTGATCATTTAACATGTTTGGTGGTTCTGAAGTAGAATTACATTTGACTTCAAACCCTTGTTTGACTAGAAGTAATTAAGCATAGTTTTTGGTTAAAAAATTTAGATTAAGTTTGACCTAATACAATTGCTTTTGGAGTAAAGATATCCGAACACAAATGATTTCATTTCAAAATCATTTTTTTATGAAGTTGATTTTACATTCAAAATCATGTTTGACAAACATTTTCGGAGTAAATATATTCTAATGAAATTGCTTTTTTATGTCTATTTTTTATTGATAGTGACATACATTTGTTGTAATAATATCCGCAGTCCACATCTAAAATTCTATATTTTCACAGGATGTATCTGACCCTGAAGTGTTCATGACGTTTCCGGTGTTGGGCGATCCACATGGTGCATCTTTTGTGGCTTGGACAACAACGCCATGGACTCTTCCTAGCAATCTTGCTCTGTGCATCAATGCTAATTTTACCTATTTGAAGGTCAGTTAAATTAGGTGTTGAAATATAAGTGTGCACGTACAAGCACACTTTTTTATTGGCCCTTTTATTTCTTTGAAATCTAATTGTTGAAGCAAATGAAATCAGGTACGCAATAAGTATACTGGTAAAGTTTATATAGTTGCCGAATCTCGTCTATCTGTACTCCATAACCCAAAGGAGAAGCCCAAAGAGGCTGTTGCTAATAGTTCAGTTAGTGTCCCTAAAAATGCAAAGAACAAGGGCACTTCAAGTGGCAAGGCTGATAATGTATTAGATTCTTTTGATGTGCTTGAGAAATTCACAGGAGCTTCATTAGTGGGGAAGAAGTGAGCAGTCATTCATTATACTGCATTCATCTGTTATATTAGTTTGACTTTATCAATAAATTCAATAAGATAATTTTATGTCACAAGACTTATATAATGACATGTTCTGCAGGTATGAACCATTGTTTGATTACTTTAACGAGCTATCTGAAACAGCTTTTAGAGTTGTTGCCGACAATTATGTAACTGATGATAGTGGTACCGGTGTTGTCCACTGTGCCGCTGCTTTTGGTGAAGATGATTTTCGTGTTTGCATTGAGAATCAAATTATTAGTAAGGTATTTACTTCAACTAGAGCGGCATGATACTTGCCTTATATGTCTTCATATATGTAAATTTTTTCTTGAAGTAGTTGTTATTTGCCCTCAATATATAGCTGTTCCCACTGTTTTTGTTGGACTTTTTGATCATTTCACCCTAATACTCTGAATGACAACGAAAAGGGTCCTCTTGTCTTGTCATCACCCCTTTTCGCCTCATGCAGCTTTCCTGTGGTCCTTTCTACAACTATTTGGGGGATATCCTCACCATGGAGCTAGTGATTCCGTTAAAAGAATGACTTGTGTTTATTTTATAATCTCAGATGAGTTACTTTAGGCCTTGGAGACTAAAAAATCTGGAAAATTCTTAGATAGAAACAACCATAACACGTAGTTATACTAACAGCCAATCACAATTTTTTTATTAATTAATTTTTTTTCTCTCTCCTTCATATCACAACCACCCCATGATTCTAATTAAAAAAGAAATTAAATTTTAAATTTTCTCACTTCTTATTGGATGTTTCTAAGAATATGGATTTATGTGTGTTTCCATGCAAGTATTTCTCAAAAAATCTTTGCTTTTTGTTGGGTTTGAATATTGGTAACAATGAACTTTGAGTATTAGGTATGAATATGTATTTATTGTTGTGTATTATTCTGTTTTTTTTACTTTTTATTTCATGTTATAAACTACTTTATTTGCTTCTCTAAACTTCGATGTAGTGGCCATACCACTGTATTGTTTTTGTTGCGGGCCTCTATCTGCCATTGACCAAATAGCTTGGTGCGTTATCTGCTTATATCATGCCAAATTTTTATATCATGTGCTGCATCTTTTATGATGATTTTTCCTGTCACTTCATTGCACGAACAACCTTGGTGCTAATATGTTACTTCTGAAATACCTTTCTTGTTTATTAATCTTCCTATTTTGAAGATGCTCCAATGCCCAAATAAAATAAGGGTAATGCTAACTTGTGCCATACAAGCACAATTTAAGAAACCCGCTTATAGGAGATTTATATTAAAAAAAGCAAAAAGAAAATTGATTTTGTACTTTTATTAAAATCAATGCATAATTTCCAAGACAATATTTCTTCTTTTAGTTTTTAACTCATGCCCCTAGGGCACAAGTTAGCAATACCCATAAAATAAAATGCTACAGTGCTAGTATGCTACTGAATTATTGTCCCATGATTGTAGAATTTGCATTTCTGTTTCTCTGGTTACTTTTGTAGATTTATCAGTTGTTTATTGATGTGCAGTACCATCCCTTCCCAATACCACTACTCAATTGTTGTATTGGCTTGTAGGATAAACTTGTTGTAGCTGTTGATGATGATGGCTGCTTTACTGAAAAAATTACTGACTTTAGTGGGTGCTATATCAAACAAGCCGACAAGGATATCATTGAAGCAGTGAAGGTGTGTTACATATAGAATTCTTTATTAATTTGGAGTGATTTATAGTACATGCACTGGTAATTTGAAAGAATATCTTGTCATGTGACTCGGTGAATGTGGTTCTTTTCCCCATATTGTTTTCCAGTACTGTCATATTTAGGAATTTATAGCTGTTCTTTAGAGTTGAGAATATTGGGAAAGAAAGCCCTTATTTTTGTCCAAGAGATGTCAACTCAGTGGTTAGAGTTTGACTTTGTAAGCTCGACGTACAATGTTCAAATTTTACCTGGAACAATTGTAAAATGATCATTAGTACCATCATTATTGAATAGTGATAATTATTTTCTCTTTCCAAATGTTTTTCTAATATAAAAAAAACAGTTAGGAGAGTAGAAAGATGAAACAAAAGAAAAGGCTTGGTATTTTAGCATAGGCTGTATACTAGAAAATACGATAAACTTGATGTAGTAAACAGGATAACATTTAATTAAAAAAGCTTTCTCGCTTCTTTTGCTTGTTTTGTGAAGGAGCCCTAATACAGTACTCCCAACTTACTAAGTATTTATGTTAGTATTTGAGTGAGACTATTCAACAGAAGAAGTTGAGTAATGTTTATGTTAAACTATTTTAATTGGATTATTTTAATCATTTTCTTTTCCTGTTTCGTCTTTCCTTAGGCAAAGGGTAGGCTGTTTAAATCTGGAGCTTTTACACATTCCTATCCATTCTGTTGGAGATCTGATACCCCACTCATTTACAGAGCTGTTCCAAGCTGGTAGGTTTGTTTGACCAAGATTTTAACTCTGGACTCTTTTATATTTAGCTAATAGATAGATAGGACTCAATTTTTCTTACTAGACCTTACCTAGTTTCACGTGTTGTCATGTGCTCACTTTTAGCTAATAGATAGATAGGACTCAATTTTTAATGTTTCATGTGCTCACTTTTCTTTCATTTTCTCCTGTATGGAATGCCATTAAAAATACAAATAATTCTGGATATTATTACTTCATTCGGAAGTTGATACTTGATAGCCACCTAAATGTTCAGTTCTTAATTGTTTTCAGTATTACCATCACTTTTGATATTCATTCGGAAGATGATAGGAAGTTGTTATCATAAGATTAGTGTATCCATGTTGTGGCTTGTTTGTTAATTAATTGTCATTTTTTGCTTCAGCAGTATTCTTGTTTATCTTACATACTGTATTTACTTTTCAATGGTACATAGCTGCTAATCTAGATAACACTAAGGTGGATGGAGAACAAGTTCTAATATAATTATTTGCTTAAAAGAGAAAAATAGTTTAAAAGCGCATATCTGAGAAGTTAATAAACATGCCTTACCAAATAATAACCACTGTAGCAGCATTTCAAGCAAATTAGCCAAGGAACACATCACTACTGTCTACTGACACAGTGCAGTCTCAATTTAGTTTTCAGATCCAACATTGCCGCCCGTTAAATTTTACCTCAAATAATTAGTATGTTCATATTCATACTTCCATACCACAGCTCTTGTAGTTCCTATTCTTCTCATCTTGATGAAGCATTGGTTTGTTCCAGTTTCCATGTAATTTGTATTTATATTTGTTAAAAATCTAAAGAAGCCGAGGAAAGAGGTAATGAACAGGGTAAGATAGAAAGCAGGTTTGTCTGTCTTTGGGATTTCAATAAAGTATTTAAAAAATGAGGAAAAAGCATAGAACTTGAGGCTGAAGGAGCAGGTTTGCTTACATGAATGTTTATTTCGGCTGTCTCATTCGCTCTGTTTTCTGCCGAGAAGAGCACATAACATATCTTAAAGTGGGTCCTCTAAGATTAAGCTTTCCTCCTCTTTTTGTTTGAGATCTAAACAGTAGATGACTCCATTTTCATACTCTTTTCCTTCCTTGTTCTTCCCATAACCAAACTAAGCGGAACAACCCAACTGAAAAACTGTGCTTTTAATAAATAGCTTTTTAAAATAATTGTTTGCTCCAAATACACAATCTTAAGTTGTGTGCTTTTGTGGAATGAAGACTAAGTGTGGAAAGAGAAAAAGAGAAGTTTTTTATTTTATTTCAAGCTTCTATAAAGCTCTATTTTCATTTTTTTTCTTACATTTTAATGTTTTCCATGGTTTTAGGAAGTAAACATTTTCTTTGGATAAATAATACAGTTCTTTTGTCAATGATTATAATCGGCATTTCTACTAAGTGTGAAATTTGTTATTTTTGAAATAACAATTTTTGTAAATATTCATGTTTTGCTAATAGTTTTCATGGTTTTCGATTATCTAATATTGAAATTATGTTGATATTTTATGGTGACAGCTACTTCACACCCTTTATGCTTTCAGTGTAATTTTATGCAGTATGGTGCTGGTGACCATCTATTAGCCTATTTTTTAATTTATCCCAAAATTGTCATGCTATTTCGCTATAGGTTTGTTAGAGTGGAGTTGCTGAAAGAGAAATTGTTGGAAAACAATAAACAGACTTACTGGGTTCCTGATTTTGTCAAGGTACCATAGTCTTCCGCATCATCCCAATTTATTCTCCTTGATTGTTTACTTATTATTTGATCATGTTACTACTGTTTCCTTTTTCTTTACGAAGCCAGTGTTATTGTTATAACTCCATAATATAAAAAATAGTATATTTTTTTTATTACAAGTTTATTTCTATGATGAATATGTTAATATACTATTAATTGGAAGTTGACTTGTTAGTAGTTGAAACGGGTTACTATGCCCTATCAATAAATTACTGAAGGTAAGTGTTTGTTAGGAGTGTGAGGAATAATCCAGTATGGAGGATATGATGAACTAGGAAATAAGGAGCTTAAAAACTGCAGACAATGTTGGACAGATATTCAGTTGTGGAATATTCCATAAAGAATCCAGGCACAGAACACTTAACGGTGTTCACAAACGCATCCTTATCCGTTAACATCTCATGGGGCTAATAATAACACTGGAAGGAAACTGGATTTTATGTAATCGATAACTTCGGTAAATGTTTCTGTATTCCTACGTTTGCAGGATAAGCGATTTCACAATTGGCTGGAAAATGCAAGAGATTGGGCAATTAGTCGAAGTAGATTTTGGGGGACCCCTCTCCCTATATGGATTAGTGAGGATGAGAAAGAAATAGTTGTCATAGATTCTGTTGCAAAACTTGAAAAGCTTTCAGGTGTAAAGGTTAGAATCCTCTGTTCACCTTTTTGAAAATGCACATGATTCATGTCATTATTAGTTGATTTTCTTTTGCATGAATTCACACACGCAGTTCAACATATATGCTTCTTTCTTCTTTGTTTGGTGACATGGAAGGGTTGTGGATTTTGTATTTTACTTTTTCTAAGTTTGTGTAATTTTAATATTTTCTTTGCCATGCTACAAAATTACCAAGGTAATATCTAAAAGCCAAAGGTTTTTCGAGAATAGTAGTAGATAGATTTGCTCCAAAGTGGCTCTCTCCTATTCAAGTTTGTCTAAACTATTATAAGTTTCGTTAAAATGGTTGTTCTATTTGTTTTATGAGCTCTCATAGATACTTTTGCCATATTATTGATAAACATCACTGATCCCTTTGTAATGGTTTCTACAGGTGTCTGACCTTCATCGGCACAACATTGATCATATTACAATTCAAAGTGAAAGTGGCCGTGTGCTTCGACGTGTTGATGATGTAAAAATTGCTGATTAATAGTTCCTTATTGTTTATCTCCTAAGCATGATTTTATATTGTTTATCTACTCTTTCAAGTTGTCAAAACTGAAATGCTATCTAACATTGGCTAAGTTGACCCAATGAGTTTTTCTTTTTTTGCAATAGAAAACTAAAGGACATACATAATCATAGGAGATATCCTGAACTGAAAAATCAACCCGAAACTAAACCTCAGATAAGTCGCTACCATGACCATATTAAGATCCCCAATATTACATCTTACTCCCAGCAGTTACGCAGTTTGTGTTGAAGCTTCAAATCTTACAATTTACTTATAAATGTTTAGAAAAACAGAAATGAGATCGTCCTGTTCACTTGTTCAAGTGCCTCTACAGTTACCACACTATTCCCTTTGGTTATCACCACCTATGTTGATCCAAGGATAATAATTATCACATATAATTGAAAATAGTTTTTGCCAATATAATTTATTTATAAAAAACATCATTGACTGTCCAATCATGTAAAAAATTATCATCAGGTTGAAAGGATAATTCCAAAATGGTTAAGTAGAGATTGATACTCTAAGAATACGATAGTATATAGTAGCTAAAGGTAATGTTCTTTGTTATGGACCAATTGTTTCATCTTTCAGGTTTTTGACTGCTGGTTTGAAAGTGGGTCTATGCCTTATGCGTATATTCATTATCCTTTTGAAAATGTTGAGCTGTTTGAGAAGAACTTTCCTGGCCATTTTGTCGCTGAAGGGCTGGATCAAACCCGTGGTTGGTCAGTTTCTTTATTTTCACATGCGTGGTTTATCAAAGGCCCTGTCTGCCACTTTAGTTATGAATTACTTTTGCTTTGAAATGTTATTCTCAATATCTTCCCTTTTTTGAAGTCTTTAAAATTTTAGCTTCTCCTTCATTTTTAGGTGTTCTATTTTGGGTCCAAATTAAAACTAGGGAAGGGGTAGCCCCCACATAATACCATGTGCCATGTGGGTGACCACTATGCTTCTAGATACATGATCATTGTGGCATTTTTATTTCCTCGTGATGTTATTTCTAACTTAGTAGTATTATCTTTTATCTTGCTAGGACATATTGGCATTGTTAGTTAGATTCATGCATCTAACCCCACCCAGTGGGAGAAGACTTTTTTTTTGTTGTTGTGTACTTTATCTTGGCAAATTATTTCAGTTCCTTCTATTTGTTAGTGCCAAATTATCTTGCATTGTAGTGGTATTTAATTTAAGATTTTGGATTTTTGTCAATAATTTTGTTTCTAGTCACTCCCCTTGAAATATGGTTGTGTATTTCAGTTTTCTGCTTTTCTATTTTGCAGGTTTTATACCCTAATGGTGCTAGCTACTGCATTATTTGGTAAGCCTGCCTTTAGGAATCTAATTTGCAATGGGCTTGTCCTGGCGGAAGATGGAAAAAAGATGAGCAAAAGTCTGAAAAACTATCCTTCACCAATGGATGTTATTAATGATTATGGAGCGGTAGGAACTCAAAAGTTAATGATTATGAGGATTAGCATGTAATATCAAAAAGCATATTTTGCCTGCCTTTTCTAATTATGGCTATGACTTCAATACAGTTTGATTTATAATATTAAGCACTGTTATGATGTTATTTTTGTTGGATAGGATGCCTTGCGATTGTACCTTATAAACTCTCCTGTTGTGCGTGCTGAGCCACTTCGATTCAAGAAGGAAGGAGTTTATGGTGTTGTCAGTATCATCCACCTGTGTTTACTTTTTACTATTTTTTTAATTAAAATTTAATTAATTTCATCTTTACTAATTGCTCTATTCATTTTGCTGATCAACTGGTATTTCATTGTGATCTGTAGGTTAGAGATGTTTTCCTTCCCTGGTATAATGCATATAGGTTTCTTGTTCAAAATACAAAGAGGCTTGAGGTTGAGGGTCTAGCACCTTTTGTACTTCTTGATCATGCCACACTTCAGAAGTCATCAAATGTTCTTGATCAGTGGATCAACTCAGCCACACAAAGCCTTGTTCATTTTGTCCGGCAAGAAATGGATGGCTACCGCCTTTATACGGTGATGCTTCTGCTGATCCTTTATTTTGGAATAGAAAATGTTTTTATTAGAGGGAAAATACAATTTAGGATAGTATAAGATATTCTACCAAAAGTAGAAAGATAATACTAGGAATATGAAAGACTAGCGGAGGCTGCAATGTCTTGCACTTCCTATAACCGCAAGAACAGCACACTAAAAAGAAACTATACCATAAATATAATATTGTAGGATGACTAGTTGAATGACAACCTTAATGATGGGAGCATTCTGTTTGGGCCGAATGTACTAAAGAATAGCCAATATTGAGTGCTGCCACTATAGTTTCTTCTCTTTAAGCGAGCCACGGACAGCCTGTTATCACTACAAACTTCTTTAAAAGAAAGGACATACAGTTCTCTGCTATAACCCCGAGAGATTATAAGAAAAAGGCCTTTTCTCACCAGATGGTGTTGGCTACGTGGATCAAGCGCTGCTATAGTGCCCCATCTTAAATCATGTCTTAAGATAAACTATGTATATCTAAAATTAAATACTTCGAAACAGTTCTAGCTCTTGTTTCTGAACTACTGTATTTGCACATAACAGAAATATCAAAAAAAAAAAAATGTAAGAACCAATAAATCTGCAAAAAATGTAAAATATCTGGATTCTTGCTATTACTTGCTCATTTATTAAATGTACTTGGTTAGCTGTTTTACTATCTTTAGGTTACTTAGGTTACTATTTAACTTATTTATATACATTTTTAATTGTTCTTTTTTTTGTATTTAACCTTATTGGTAGCCAAACCCGTTGAACTAGTTGCCTTACCAGTTTGATATGCCTTCTGGTTTCACAATAATGTTAAATTCAGATTTAATTACCTGCAAAAGGCATTAGTACTTTCCTCAGCTAAAATTGTTGCATGTTTGTGAGATTTACTGTCCGAGATTATTATACTTCTGCTACCATTATTTGCTAGATGCATGTTATAATTATTATTGCCATGTTTGAAGTATTTGCTTAAATGTTAACTTCATCTGAAAATCATTTTGTAGGTGGTTCCGTACCTTCTAAAGTTTCTTGATAACCTTACAAATATATATGTACGGTTCAACCGTAAGAGACTGAAAGGTCGTACTGGAGAAGAAGACTGCAGGACAGCACTTTCAACTCTATACAATGTATGTTTCTGATTAATGTATACTGTATACCATGGTTAATTTGTTGCAATGTGTCATAAGTTACAACCTGACCTTTTCAGGCCTCTTGAAAGTGATGGTTCCTTACACTAGATAAGTTGTGGAATTTGATATATGTGAATTCTTTCAGGTACTTTTGTTATCCTGTAAAGTGATGGCTCCTTTTACACCTTTCTTCACTGAGGTACTCTATCAAAATATGCGAAAAGCATCTAATGGATCAGAGGAGAGCATCCACTATTGCAGTTTTCCTGAGGAAGAAGGCAAGGTATACATACATTATAGTCAATAGATAGCAGTCTTTACTGCTTTCTTCTAGGCAATCTATTATTGAATACAGATAGAAAGACATTATTCAGTTGGCTCATTTGTAATTGTTTGCTTTTTCTGGAAACTGACTGATGAACAAGGATCTACACTACATAACACATGCAAAATTGATTCAAAATAAACTTAGTAACATTTGCATTTCACATTGTTAGATTCACCTTTGGATATGTGTGGGTTATATCAATGATCCTAATCCACATACAATCAAGAGCTACTTTCTCAAGCATCATCATATTCCTATTTAAGTTTTTTTAATGGATGATTTCGTATCCTCCTTTTTCCTTATCTGCAGTTGGATTTTGCAGCCTCATATGGATTTAGGTTCTTGCTTCAGTTGTGCTCTAGATATATAACAGCTATCTAATATACCATCTCCTATTTGGCTGCATGATTTTTTCAGGGGGGAGAACGGATTGAGCAAAGTGTTTCAAGGATGATGACAATTATTGATCTGGCCCGAAACATTCGTGAGCGTCATAACAAGCCTCTTAAAACACCACTCAGGTAAATTAATATGCAAAAATGTATACATAGAAGCTGTCTGTAGAAACCTTTTTCTGATTTCATATAAAAAAATTCATATTTCTTTTTGATATAGGGAGATGGTCATAGTGCATCCTGATGCAGACTTCCTTGAAGACATTAATGGAAAGTTGAAGGAGGTACTTGCATATTGTCACAAGTGGTTACGGTTTACCTCTTTTACCTGTAGTATTTTTCAGCAGTTTTTGTACTCAAATCAATTCATATCATAATCTTTTTTTCCTGGATGCTTCTAATCAGTTATACTGTTCAATAGTTGCAGCCTCTCAGAAATCTGATTAAGCTGACATTTTATATATATTTTTTGTGATGACATTGATATGTTAAAAAAAAAAGTCTTTCTGCGTGTTTGGTCTTTTTATCAAATTTCTCTCCATTTGATGCTTCATATTAAAAAAGTTGTTTGGTGCACACTCTAAATGGGAAGAAAAAACGAACCTACGACCCATATTATGAGCTTCCTACGTGTTTGGTCTCTATCAAATTTCTCTCCATTGGATGCTTACTGTCAAAAAATTTGTTTGGTGCACTCTCTAATTGGGAAGAAAAAATGAACCTACAATGCATATTATGAGCTTCCTTGTATATGATCTTTGCTTTTAATATTCTTTTCATGTCTTCGTTCTTGTTAAGCGGTTATTGTTTTATACTCTTAATTTTTTGTCTGTTTTAATGATCATCTTTTCTTCCAATATGCATGTTTTCCTTATGCCCTCTTCAATAATTTACCTGAAAAAATACTCAACTTATATACTCCTCTTTAACTTTCAGCTTCCACTCAGTCTAATTGTATTCTGATGTCTCTATTTGCATTACAGTATGTACTTGAGGAACTCAATATACGATCCCTTGTTCCATGTAATGATACTTTAAAGTATGCATCCTTACGTGCCGAGCCTGACTTTAGGTATGCATTTTGTATGACTTCCTGAAAAGTTTGCCATTCATACCTGTCACAATGTTAACCATTGTTCTTTTTTATTTTCAGTATTTTAGGTAAGCGACTAGGAAAATCTATGGGCATTGTTGCCAAAGAAGTCAAAGCAATGTCACAGGAAAAGATTTTGGCTTTTGAAAAGGCTGGAGAAGTCGTCATTGCAAGTCACCGTTTGAAGCTGTCTGATATTAAGGTGCTAATCTTATTGAAGATGATGATTGATACTCTCTTTTCTTTGGGTAGACTCCATTTGTAAAAAGTTTGTATTTGTCTTCACAAAAATAAATAGCCAAATAGTTTGTGCTCTTTATCCTTTGTGCGTAGATGTCTTTTTGGTTTGTATGAATGTATAGTATTCCCTTGGGAAGGAATTTGATGTTGGTATAATCATTTCTTGAAATGTGGCTGTTTAATTAGGACCTTATGATATATTTTTTATTCAGGTTCTCCGTGATTTTAAACGTCCTGATGGTATGGCGGATAATGAGATTGATGCTGCTGGGGATGGTGAGAATTTCTAATAGCTAATGATGTCTCTCTTTGCTTCTATGATGAAACAACTGATGTCAGAAATGAGCTGAAGGCCACCTTGTATTCATTTCAAACAATGGTTCTACAACATTGATTTTTTTTCTTGACCAGCTTCTTTGTCTTCGTTATAGGTGATGTTTTAGTTATATTGGACTTGCGACCCGACGAGTCATTGTTTGAGGCTGGTGCTGCGAGAGAGGTAAAATAATTTCCGTGGGAGAAATCTCCTAGCTAATTCCTTGATCTTATTATTTATGAAGTGCATAGATGTAATCAAAGAAACATCCTTCTATTTACTTGATCTCATAAAAAGCATGAGTGCTACTATTATACGCTCTTGTTATTCTTTAATTTTTTACTTTGGATGATTTGGGTTCTTTCACTTGCAAATCCTCATTCTACTATCTTGTTCATGTTGTGTGGATTTGGTTCCTACACATACATACTAGAAATGAAAGAAAGTACAACTAAAGCAGAGGAAACATTATGCTTTATTCTTTGTTTATCTTGCTTTACCTCAATTTAAGTATCCCATTGCATCTTTAGGCCTGAAACTAAGTTAAATCTATTAACTATTTGTGTCCCACAGGTTGTTAACAGAATCCAGAAGTTAAGAAAGAAAATTGCTCTTGAACCAACTGACACAGTGGAGGTTTACTTTCAATCATTGGATGATGATACATCAATCTCTCAGAGAGTTTTGCATTCACAGGTAGAATTAAAATATTAATAACTGGCCTGAAACACTATTTTTTCATGTACTGGATTGCTTCATATTTCTACAAGCAGAAAAGAAGGCATATGTTTGGTTGCAACATAAAAGAATGGAAAACTATCTTGCATAAATGACAGTGATGATTAGGGTTTGGATTAGAGAGATAAGTTTGTCACTAGGAAAACAGCTGCTTTCTTTCCTTTGTTTCACTAATATTCTGTCTACCTACAATTTTTTTTAATATTGGCAGAATTTAGGTCGAACAAAGATAAAAGATATAAATATTGACCAAGTAAAATAACTAAAGATTTTTGATGTTCCGTGCTCTATTTAAATATTGAAAAATTAGATTTTTCAAATTTTGATAAACAGCTCACTGTCAAGTTGGAACTTTGGAAATCTTCTTTCTCAGTAGGCTTGTTTATCTTCTGGCTATTTCTCTGATTTCTTACTAATGACTTTTCTTCTACCCAAAACAGTGTTATCATCAAAGAATTTTTAATTTTTGTAGCATCTAATTATAAAACTAAATCTCTAGAGTTTTCAAATAAGATGTTAAACAACTATATTTCAAAACACTATCATCATAAGGAAAAGGTTTTGAATGAATTACCAAATAATAAAATGTGAACTCCCAGTTCTGTAAAATAAGTCTTGAATGCTAGATAGTATTGTTCTGGTTGTGGGGGAGTTGCACATACACATTATTGCCTAAAAATGAGTCTAGCACGTACGCCTTCCTGAAAGGTTTTTCTCATTTCTGTGTAAAAAAGACTATTTTTTCCCAAAAATAATTTATATGAATGTAGGTCTTAAAACCACTTTTCTAATTTCTAATTGAGGACAACTTATTTAGTATCCATTTTACACTCTTGGCATTAATTAATTTCCCTTAATTTAAAATTTCTAATGTAGTGTACCTTTATCATGTTATATTTGCAGGAATCCTATATCAGAGAGGCTATTGGTTCTCCATTGCTTCAATTTTCTTTGATGCCTGCGCATGCAGTAAGTTGTTTTATTCGGACACCGACGGAATTTCCTGAAGTTTGAATTCTGTGCTCTCTTCAGCTATGTATTGTTGATTTTTATACGCCTTTCATGTGCTTCACCGTTACGTTCCTTTGATAACTTAACTTTTCCTACTAAATTTTACTGCAAATTAACAACATATCAACCAAAGCTTCTTCCTATTAGCTTTACTTAAAAAATACTTGTATGAAGATGGTGTGATTTATGTTTTAACTTTCTCTAGCCATATTGTATCCCAATGCAAATGTCAACTAAACATATAATGTTTGAAATTAACTCTGCCTGAACTTCTTTAATAGAAATTTTCCGTATTTAAACATTCAAACTGGAATTTGAAAATGATAAAAATTAATTGGGCAAATGAATTCTGCCCTGGATTTTATTATCCGATTGTCCTGGGTTTTAATAGACCCGAGGGAGTTGTTTTCTTTTAAAATTCATGTTTCTTGGTTTCAAGCCACTCCATCTTAAAATTCTTTGTACACTTGCAGGTTATCATTGGTGAAGAGAGTTTCCATGGGATTTCCAGCATGTCGTTTGCTATCACCTTGGCAAGACCTGCGTTGATGTTCAATGAAAAAGCCATTCTTTCACTATTTTCAGGTTTATTTTCTCTTTTGGTGAAGTTCATGTGCATTCATTGAATAAAAAATAGTAATTTTTTATGCCCTTTATATCCTTCTCCCGCCATCTCTGATCCTTGGTTGCTCCGACTTACTGTTCTTCTGTGGATACTACAGGTGACTCAAAAGTTGCACACAATTTGCAAACTTACCTGCTATCAAGAGATCATTCAAATTTGAAGTCTGAGTTTCATGATGGAAATGGAAAGGTTCGTTTGATTGAGCTATAGTCCCTTGTCTGTTTTTGTTTTGGTGAAACTGTAGACACTAATTTGTCTCCTGTTACAGAAAACCGTAGACTCGATTGAACAGCAACCTGCGGCCGAAGTGGTACTTGGTGAGCATGTATTTCTCACTGTAGGGGATTACTATGTTGCTGCAAAATCTGTCTAATTTTGTTCAGTAGCCCCTTTTCTGTTTCTTCATTATTTAGATAATATGCTATCTGGTTGCAAGATTAGAAACACAGAATATACCCATGCCCTAACTTAATGGGTGGCCAATTCACAGTCGTTATTCTTTATTTGTATAGAAGATCTCACATCTTATTTAAAGTGGAAGTTTTGAATGGAATCCTAGATGATATAATGTTGATTTTCTAAAACCTTTTTTCTAGTATATTTTGTTCTTTCTATTGGTTCTTGCTCAGTTTGTTGGGTGTCTCGATTCCATTGAAGTAGTTGTTCCGTCTTCTAATGTTGCATTTATTTTGCTCACACTACATGGGCATGTTGTTATTTGTTAGTTTTGAACCAGTCTCTGTTGGGTTGCTTGTTTACATGATCACCTTTCATTTTTGTTAGAGGAAAAAGAAAGGCTTTTGACTATCATTGAGAAGGTTTATAGGTATTAGATTAACAATTAGTCGTGGTTTCCCTTTCAGCAGAAAAATAGTCATTGCGGCCCTTTTAACAAAAAAAAAAGGAATATTCATGGATTTTTTTAATTTTCTTTTTAGTTTCTAGTGAACTCAAATGATGAGTGTGAATTACTTAAAATGAATATCTGCGCCAAGCACCAAGATGACAAAGAATATTTACCTGAATTACAAACTAAACGCATAACTATCACCTTTTAAGGGAAATATTTAGCTGAAGGCTACATCGGGCGATACTTGGTTAACCCTTTTTAAACAGTGTTCCATGGAACCTTGTCATGTACTATCAACACCTGATTTAAATTGCTATTGTCTAATTTTGAAAGACTATTCCAATTATATATATAATGTTCATTAACTCATTTCAAATTTGAGTAAATCAACTTCAGAATTATCTGGTGATCACATGTTTCATTCAGACAAAATACACGGACATTAAATTTGTTTAGATTTGTTGATATCGGTTTATATTTAAGGTGATAAATTTGTTAGCATTTATTTATATTTAAAATTAAAAAATTTAGAATTCAAAGCGGTATAATATATAAAAATGTGATTACTTATTCTTCTCCGCTTTGACATTCTCACACTTCAAACTTCCAAAAAAAACTTAAATTTTTTTAAAAATAAATATGTGTTTAAGTTCAATTCCAAAGGATTATATATGCTATTTTTATCAAGTTCAATTCTAAAGGATTTTTATGATTTTAGAAATCTTCATTTTTGTGTTTGTTTACACACCGGAAGGACCCTTCTAAAATTGTAAGTGTTCTTATCGTAAGTTTTTTTTTTTAAATGACAAAATGACATAATATTGTATTGTTTTGTGTTTTTGGTTATGGTTCGTAATATTTGATTAAAGTATTACAGTAAAATAGATAGGCCAAATATTCTAAGACCCATAACAACACGTCCTTCTTCCTCCATTTTTATTTGTAGAGGAATGATCCTCTCATCCATAGACTAATATGTCACCTCGATCAACCCAGTCTCATTCTCAACCTCAATACTAGGCTTAATATATCACCTCGATCACACTGTCTCATTCTTAACTTCAATACTAGGCTCAACCTCAGGCTCTTGGAGCAACGAAGACGATGTGTAATTAGGTTGTCTTTCTTAGTTGTAGTGCCAGTTAGACAGAGCAAGAAAATTTAATAAGAGGCAATTGAGAGGTCTATGTTGAGTACGATGAAGCGTTACCTTGGGCATGTATGCTTTCTAAGAGGAGGGGGCATTTGACTTCATAATTGTATAGACAAATCTTGAGCCGTAACTTAGTATATGATGTATACTTTTTCTCTTATAATGATCTTTTTCATACGCGCACGTTGGAAATATACATTGATATACATGATGGATACATGCATGATGTGTCGAGGAATTCTTCCATTGTAACACCCTACTACATCTCAGGCGGAAGTTGCTCATACATTTTTAGACTTTATGGAGAATTTGATCGAGAAGAGATGTCAGGCGCACCCACAACACAATCATGGGATATTGCCCATGGTTACATGTATTAGTTTTTTCAGGTGTCACATTTGTACCTGCTTCCACGATTAAGGTCGGGCCCTTGAAGAGTCATAGGTTAAGGCAAATCTTGCCATTAATGTGTAACCTAGAGTGTGGAAGTGACATGTCCTAATACACAATAATATATAGAGGGATTCAAGGGGAATCTACCATGCTCTCTTTAATAATAGAGACTAATTGCCTTATTTTCACACTTTTGGGAGCAATTGTTATTTTTTTTGGGAGTCTGATATCCAGGTCGAGACACTTATATTGCCTCAATCCAGAGGTTGAGAGGGGATAAATTGTGAGGGCAAAGATTACTAGTCCTTATTTTAATGATTTCAAACTTTTCTAGTTGCTCATAACGTGTGCTTTGGACGGTGTCATCATATCATAAAACACATTCATCCTCCAACATGCTCAAAGTATAAGTGAAATGTGTCCATGCATATAGGAGCATCTCATTGACATGAATAATACACTTGATCATCGTTAGTACCTTAGGTTCATAAAAAAATGGTTTCAAATGATCAAAATACGTCTCAAAAGTCATTTTTTGACCGTCTAAGAATTTTGAGTCGACTCACATCCTGGAGCGGTCGACTCATTCATACATATCCCAGTTTGTGAAACTCTCGGGTCTGAACATGTCGAGTTATAGGTCGACTCAATCCTGGGAAAACCAAATGAGTCGACTCATCCACATGATTGCGCCGACTCATTGCCTATTTCATTTAAACTATGATTGTCACGGGTCTGAACAAGTCGAGTCATAGGTCGACTCAACTCTGGAAAACCTTATTTGAGTCGACTCATCGTCTACTTCATTTGAGTAGTTTTTGCCCCGGATCTGAACAGGTCGAGTGACCTGTGTGAACAGGTCGACTGGTCGCTGTTGACACTCAATTTTCTGTTGTGCATTTTTGCAAAATTATTCTATTATGTCTGTTACTTTGTCCAAGCATCATATAAATATTCTAGAGTCTCTTCTTCAATAAAACAACAAGAAAAGTGAAAGATATACACTAAAGTGCTCTTCATTCTTCATTGCATTTCTCAACAACTATACATAACAATTTTTGTTGATCATTGTGCATTGCTGTGGTGATAACGTCCAAATAGGATTGTGTAATCTTGGTTTGGGTAGAGGCTTTGAGTGAGTTTTTCTTGAATAAAAACATTGAGGTTTTGTCCTCCAAGAATTGAGATTTTTTGCACTAATATTTGCTTCATAGATTCAGCCGAGTGAAAGGTTTGAAGAACGGTGGATTCGTTCACAGAAGTAACGATAACCGAAGGATTATAAAGAAAGGTTAGGGTTCAAGCGTCTTGCGATTGAAGTCAGCCAAGCTAGAATTTTGGAGAACGTGGAGTTCTTGCAGTAAGGTAGCTACAACCGGAGGTTTCACGTAGATCCGATCAAAATCAGCCGAGTTAGAGTTTTGGAGAACGTGGGGTTCTTGCAATAAGGTAGCTACAATTGGAGGTTTGTTCGGAACGCTTGAAGGAGTTGGTTCAACTCGAATCAAGGGGAGAGAAGTGAATATGATCTGCAACAACACTTGGGGTTGGTTGGTGGTGATCATTTCTTCTCTTGTATTAACTTTACAATTTGATAATAAATATCTCAATTCTAGTTTTGGAATAGGGGGCAGACGTACCCTAAGCGAGGACGAAAGAGGAACTGCCTAAACAAATCTGGTGTTGTTATCTCTTTCTCTTAACTCTTTAAATTCTACATTAATTGAGTTTTGTGTGAATTTAATAGTAAAATTAATCCCTCTTAATTGTTGTGCATAGAAGTTGTTCGATAAATTGATGCAATCACTTTGATTCCAACTAAGTAAAATTATGCACATTCAATTTGAGTGAAATTGAGACTTGGTGTGAAGTGCACACCAAGTGTTTGATAAAATTGATCTCACACAAGTCTATCAATATTTTACTTGTTCTCTTATTGTGTTAACTCATCATTAGTGGTAACTATATCAAGGATTAGGATAATTAATCGATTGATTAAGATAGTAGTTAATTATCTCTATCTTAATTACTCCATTTGGTTTCACGCATATCCGATTTTTCCATTAACGGATTGTTTAGACGATTTTGGTCTAGAGAGCTTTCGCTACCTTTGAAAACATTTTTAAAAAGCGCTAACTTTTAAATATTGATCTATTCAATCCCCCTTCTAGATCGGTACTATCGTCTAACACAAATCTCATTATATATATATATATATATATATATATATATATATATATATATATATATATATATATATATATATATATATATATATATATATATATATATATATATAAAATGAGTTTCTCACCTTCCTGTGTGAGATAGCTTTAGACCTCACAACACACCTTAAAATCCTCTAATAGTCCTTAATCACTAAAGGTTATCACATACTATCTTCAGTCATATTTATAAGAAAAAAAAATATTTTTTAGATTCATTCAATAACTAATGTATTTGATCTATATTTTGTTCTTATACATTGCTTATTCAATGAATCTAAAAAATATTTTTTTCTTATAAATATGATCAGAGATGGAGTATTATATTTCTACCAGGTACAATTGGGCATCCACTGTGGAGCTTGATAAAATTGACTTATGTCACCATTTCAACATTCAGTCAAATTGTTGTCCTCACGTTCAACCTCTCTGTCATTATGGTGAACAAGAAAACAACAACTCCGACCAACGGTGAGTCTGACGAGCATGAAAGTGTAACACCCCATTAAGACAAAATTCATCTCATCCATGCACCAAAAATTCATCCAATCCATCCACTACATAAAAACTAAGTTAATTGAGTTAACTAAATCCATCCATTTATATGTATGGACGAATAAAAAATATGAATTTTTCCGGAAAAAAATTGATTTTTTTCAAATATTAAAAATCATTTTTTTTTGAAAATACAAACATAGATTTTTTTGAAAAATACAAAAAATCGATTTTCCCAAAAACTAAAAAATTATTTTTTTGGAAAATACCAAAAATCGAATTTATTATCGAAAAAGTCATTTTTTTTATGAAAATACAAAAAAATGTTTTTTTCTCGAAAAATACAAAAGAAAATATTTTTGTTCCAAAAAATACAAAAAAGTTGATTTTTCCAAAAGTAAAAAAATCGATTTTTTCAAAAAAACTATATTATTTTAAAAATTAAAGACTTTTTTTTTTGAAAAAAAAAATTAGATGGATGTATATCCATCCATTAAAAATATGATAATGGATGAATTGGATTTGAAATTTTTAAGAAATTTTTAATGGTACAATGATAATTATGATGAATACTTAAATGTAAATAAAACAATAAGTAAAGCACAATAATAACAATGAAAATAATAGCAAAAGATTAGTAGTGATCGAAATTAAAACAAGTAGATAAGGTTATGGACAAGTTTTGAGGATTATCTATCTCTAGGTCAATAGATTCAAAATATGGCGCATTGATGGATAACTTATCACTGATGCAAAGTAAGGAAGATGATCAATGGATCAACTTACCCTAGATTTGCAACAATGAAAGTTGTTCAACCTCAAGTCTATCTATCAATAGATTGACAAAGAAAAGACCATACAACTCAAAATTGAATGGTTGATTTTAGTTGTTAAGTTATATAAACCAGATGAAATATTAACAAATTATATGGTTAGTATGAACAAATCCATACTCTGAAAAAGTCAACTTTGAATAAAGTCAGCCTCTGGTGATCCAGACTTTGAAGCTTCAAAATCCAAGAATCAGACTCTGAAGAGATCAACCTTTGAAGAGTGTAGTCTGAAGAAAGTCAACTTATGAAAGTTGTCTTATCTCTTCAATCCGAGGAACCTTGACAGACTCAAAGACCTTTTTATTCACATGACGACTTAAGGAAAATATTTTCATGGATTTCTAAGCTTTAACGGATAATTCTTCTTGAAGGAAGAAGTTTCTTGACATGTCCAATCAACATAAAGCTTCTCCAAGACTCTTGTGCAAAAGTTATTCAACGACTCTTTTCTGTCCCTCTATAAAAGAAACAAAAAACTTGAAGAATGGTACCGACTCTACACAACTCCATTGACATTCAAAAAGAAGCTACTCTGCCAAAAAGATTGAACATATTAGACTAATAATTTCTTAACAATTATATATTCTAGAAGTTCTTAAGTCTTAGAGTCTTTCCAAGTTATATTATGTCTACACCTCTGATTGTATATCAAGTGTAGTTTACCCAAATCTCTTAATAATTTTTTATGGAGTCAGAAGTCTCTTGCTTTAGTGCTTGAGTATTTGAAGTCTCTTACTTGTGTGCTTGAGCATAAAAGCCTCTTACTTTAGGGTTTAATCATTGGAAGTCTCTTACTTGTATGCTTGATCATAGAAGTCTCTTACTTGAGGGTTTGTGCATTTAAGTCTCTTACTTGAGTGTTTGAGCATTGCAAGTCTCTTGCTTTATGCTTAAACATTTGTAATAAATTGGTTATAGTGAAAATCTCTTAGAAGTACAAGGGGACTGGACTACTCTCAAGTTGTAAGAGGAACCAGGATAACTGCTTATGTCTCTGCTTTATTTTTTCTGCATCTAAACTATTAATCTATTGCTATCAAATTTGCAACTCTGAGTCAGATTTTAGTTCAGAATTTGATAAAGACTTTCAGAAACTAACCTAGTAATTTTGAGTCAGACTTTGAACTAAGTGTTTAAATTTTGATTGAGATCAATCAGAAGCAGAAGAAAAAAAAGTCTGGAAGAGAAAATCCAACATAATTCAACCCACATTCTTATATTTTTCTCACCTGCAATTGACATCAGAGTAAAGTTTGTGTTAAACACTTAACAGTGGTGCAGAAAAGATCTTGAGAGAAACACATTTTATATAATGGTTGATTATGAAGTATCTCACTCAAATGAAGGTATTCCTAGTCCATGACCTAATCCTCATGGTGTTGTTAATCATGATAATAGTACATCTGGAAAAAACAACTATGTTGCTAGACCTCCAACTTTCAGTGGAGACTCTACTGAATTTGAATGGTGGAAAATCAATATGTAAACACATATCATAGGTATTGATGATGAGTTGTGGGACATTCTTGAAGATGGAATTGATATTCCTAGGAATGGAGTAAGAATGGCAGTTGATAGAAAAATTCTTACACTAGCTCAGAAGAAGATTTACAAAATACACCACAGAGTGAAAGGCATTCTAGTAGACGCTTTGCCTCACTCTGAGTACATAAAGATCATTGACAAGTCTACTACAAAAACTATTTTTGAATCTTTATGTGCTACTTATGAAGGAAACTAACAAGTTAAATAAGCCAAAGATAATCTTCTAGTTATGCAATATGAGTTGTTCCGAATGAAAGTGGATGAAAATATTGAAACCATGTTCTCAAGGTTTCAAGTTCTTGTGTCTTGACTTCAAGTCTTGAACAAAAGTTATACCACCTCTGGTCATGTAAGAAGATTCTGAGGAGTCTTCTTGTCAGATACAGACCCAAGGTGACAGCTATTCAGGAAGCTAAAGACCTGAACAATATCAGTCTTGAAAGTATGATTAGTAATCTCCAAAGCCATGAGTTAGAACTCAATGGAGATGAAGTCTGTTAAATCTTCACAGACTTGGGAACATAAGGAAACTACTCATGCTGAAGCTTCTAAAAAAGACTCAAATGATGATGAAATGGCTTTCAGCATAAAGAGGTTTAAGTACCTTGCTAGCAAGAAAAAAAGGTTCTTTGGCAGAATATCTAGCTTAAGAGGATCAAGCTCCGAGTTCAACAAAGATGATCATAAAGGATGCTTCAACTGTCAAAAGCTTTATCACTTTATAGTTGATTGTCCAGAGTGTTATAAGGACAAAGCCAAAAAAGGAAGTTTCCAGAAGAGCAACTTCATATGCAAGTTTAAGAAACGTCTCAGGGCAACATGGGATGAACTTGGTGATAAAGAAGAAAATGTCAAGAATGAAGAAGAAGCCAATTTGGCTTTGATGGCTTCAACGTTCTCAAACACAGAATCAGAAGTTGATTCTGATCCAAATTCAGAGGATGAATATGAGGTATTCTATAAACTCTCTAGATTTGATTTAATTGCCTTCTTTCAAGACCTTATGGGTCGATGTCAGGAAAAATCCAGACATATGAAAATTGTATAAAAGAAATATGGTCTTATGAAAGATGAATTAAATTTATCTAAAAATAATATTGAAAAATTAGAAAAAGATCAAATTGCTTTAGATAAGGATATGTCTGACAAACCCCTTAATAAGTATCAAATAGATCTTCAAGAGTTTGTCTTAATTGGCATCAACAGAACCAAACTTGCATCCATGATCTATGGTGTAAGTATAATCAAATGAGAAGGTCTTTGGTTACTCTGATAACTTGAGTAAAAGTATAGAATCTTCTTCTTTATTCCATGCTAAAAAAGGTCTGTACTCTCATTTTGTACCTGCTGATAAAAAGGTTTTGAACCAATCAAAACCTATAATTGTAGAATCAAAAGTTTTGAAAAACCAGTGATTGTTAAGTTAAAGGTTCTAAAAGAATCAGAACATGATACCTCAAAGTCAAAAGTTTTGAAGAAGATAGAACCTAAGATAACAAGTTACAAGGTTCTAAAAGATCCAAAACCTAAGGCTAGGATTTATTCAAGACAACAAACTCTTAAATCTAAAGTTTTGAATGATCCAAAGCCTTATACAAACCTAAGGATCAAAATAAGAGAAAGCTATTAAAACTAACCTCAAGGAACCCATAAGATTATGGTTACCAAAAAGTGAGATTAACTTTACTGCAAATATGTAAAAAGGGGAAAACAAGGCAATTGTTTCAGTTCCAGGACAATGGTTGCTTACAACATATAACAAAAGAAAAGACTATGTTCCAAATCCTAACTCTGAAGGAGGAAAAAAATATGGAATCAAGAAGAAACCACTAAGGAAATATTACTGGTACTGGGAAGACTGGAGCTGATTGATTACATGTTGGTGCTTCAGATGCTTCACTAATCTTTGAAGCTCATCCAGTTGATATGGCCTCTGAAAAGGCTCATAATGGTTTTTCAAAAGAGCATTGTTTGAACAAAGAAGTTCCTCAAGAACAAATTTCAGAAGAAAAAGAAAGCAAATCAGAAGTTGCACAAAGGTATGGAAAATTCTCTTTTTTACTTACAGTTTCCAAACCTGATATTTCAATATACGTGTAGAAGAATATCAGAACTATGAAAGTAGAATTACACTTCTCTATGATAGTACTACTTCTATCTGAGTAACAAATGATCTTATTCTATCTCAGACTCAATCAATTTGAAAACCTTTTAAAATTTTATGTTTGCTTCTAAAGGGAGAATCAGAACCTGATGATGATCAAAAGCTATTGTGATTAGAAGCTTTGAACTAGCTTCTGGTGAACAGTAGCCTCTAAAGCATCTCAGCCTCTAAAGCCCAGAATAAGACTAACGGGCTCTAATAAGCACACAAGTGGAAAACCTTTTCATCTGCCTCTGGCACTTGTCCACTTACGTGTCATGAATCTGAAATGTATTTTAATACGTGGTTTGTAACTACTGGTTAAAAACCCTTCAGATAATGATGACGTGTCTTAAAAATTATGCATCTCGACTCCTGAGTCTTTAAGTTTTGTTTTTACAAAAAAAATGTTTTTCACTCAAAAAACGCTATCAAATCAGACTCACACACTTCTCTCTCACTTCTCTTACTTTAGTTATCAAGCCTTATATGAAAAACTACCCATTTAACAAAATCCTAAGAAACCCTAAAACCCCTTTTACAATGCTTTCATCATCTTCTTCTCAACAAGTGTCCATGGATGTCGAATATGGTAAAAGTCTTCATATCAAATCCAAAACCATGGATATCGGCAAGGATGATATGAAACTCATTGTGGAGCAGATTGTTGACTTAGAATCCTTTAGTCTGAATGGATATCCCCTATGGGATTTCTTTCAAGAGAAAGAATGGGGTTCAATATTTGACATGTTGAATAACCAACTTATCCTCATCTGGTCAAGGATTTTTGGGTTAGAGCTAAGGTGTTTGATGAGATTGCTGCTTATTTTAAAGTAAATCATAAGGTTACTGAAGATATTTCTTTGAAAGGGAAGAGTATAAAGGAATGAGATTGAAAGAGTTTGTGGAAGTTGAAATAAGATTGGTTGTGATGGGAATTTATGTCACCCTCACTCAGAACACAATTACCAAATTTCTTGGTATGTCATCTATAAGAAGGTGCACTCTGAACACCAAGGAAAGCAGACTAGAAGCAGAAGATATTGATATTACAGGCAATAATCTGAATTCTATCTCTGAGGACTTTTTTTATTCTTCCACTCTAAACCGTATATCACCAACACCTTCCCCTAAACAATCTCCAAAACTCACTTCATCACCTACTCATAACATAGTTCAACTTTCAGAACCTGTGATGGATTCCCCTAACCCTACACCCATTCTTTAGAGTCTAGAGAATGCTTTAAATCCAGATAATTCTAAACATCCAAGTGGTGAAACCAATGGTGATCAGAGACAACTGGGATACATGTCTAATTCTGAACAACCTCTACCTCTAAACATCATCTTTGGACATAATAACTATTATGATAGTGCTTAATCAAGTTCAAGCACGGACTCGGACTCAGACTTTGATGATAGTGCTTACATACCGCTATTTGCCAAACCCATCCAAGTTATCCCTATTAAAATATTCACCCCATAAAACCCACAAAATGACTAAACATGTTATGCTAAAAAAATATTGGACATAATAACTTATCTGTTAAAATTGAAATTGAACGTGTTATCCAAAACCAATCTGAACCAGAACCTGAACTTGAACCTCAACCTCAACCTAGACTAAAACTTGAACCTGAATCCTCATCTGGACCCCAACCTCAACTTGATCTTGCTTAGACTCAACCTCAAGTTCAAACTACATATGAACTTCATATTGAAGCTGAGCAAGTCTCCTTGAGACCAACATCTGCCAGAAACTACCTTAAACCAAATTTACCAAGAAAACCAACCATCTGACCATCACTCTTCTCCTCAAAGAACATATGTTATGTCAGAATTTGGCACATGACACCTATTCATTCCCTCACCTCTCCCTCAAACTTACATTCCACCTCCTCCACCCTACCTCCAAATGGAAGAATACATAATTGTTCTTTTTGATGGAATGCAATCTTGTTGCTGAGAGAATTACAGGTTCTGACCCTGTAGCTTATATTGCAAAATTGGTTTCTCTTACAACTTCAGTGGTATCAATTTTGCAAGCTCTGAAGTACATCTCCTCATAATTTATTGCTTCTTCCAGACAGAGGCAAGAGCATTTAGAATCAAAGTTGGCTTATGTTACCTCTAATCAGGAAGTCATGGCTTCTAAGGAAAAGGATATGGATGATAAAGTGAAGACTTTAATTGCAGACAAGATGACATGAATGTTGATCTAAAAGTAATTATGGAGCTCCTGAAGAAAAAACCTTAAGCTCTAGGATTTAGTCACCTTTTATTTTATCTTTTCTGAACATGTGCTTTGCATACTTTTTTGGCTACTGAAATATTTTTTCAATATTTTTTATTTCCTTTTTCATATATCTTTTTGTTGATGACAAAAGAGGGAGAAAGATAATGGGTATTAAAGCACATCTAAGCACCTGAATCTGATGATTATTCTTAACGTTGCTCAAGTGATTTTTTAAGTTAATGATGTTGTGTCTTAACATGAATTTAATTAACTTGGATAGGACCTAAGGGAAGCTTACAAACCTCACCCTATGGACTATCAGACTCAGAGGGAGCTTAAAAAACCTTAGACCCTAAAGTCAACATGTTAATTAAATTAACAATCATTGCTCTTAAGTACTTATGTTTGTCGTCATCAAAAAGGGGGAGATTGTTGGAACAAAACTGGTTGATACCATATCACTTAGGTTTTGATGATAACAAAGTATTTAAAGAACAATTCAATATTCTAACATTTGTTCAAGTATGCGGGATTATAAGACTAAAAATAGATGGAGAGAAGCTTGAAGACTCTAGCTCTGAAGATCACTTCTGAATACTCTAGTCGGCTAGAAGATCTAGACTCTGAAGAAGTCAACTCTAAAGAAAGTCGGCCTCTAGTGATCTAGACTCTAAAGCTTCCGGAGCCAAGAAGCAAACTCTGAAGAGATCAACCTCTAAAGAGTACGGATTGAAGAAATTCAACCTATGAAGGTTGTCTTATCTCTTCAATCGAGCAACCTCTGACAGACTCAGGGACCTTTTTATTCATGTGAAGACTTAAGGAAAATCTATTCATGGATGTCTGAGCCTCAACAGATAATTCTTCTCGAAGAAATAATTTTCTTGACATGTAAAATCAACACAAAGCTTCTCCAAGAATCTTATGCAAAAGTTCTTCAACGACTATTTTCCGTCCCTCTATAAAAGAAGCCGAAAAATTGAAGAATTACACAACTCCATTGACATTCAAAGAGAAGCCAATTTGTCAAAAATATTTCACATATTATACTTATAATTTCTTAATAATTATACATTCTAGAAGTTATTAAGTCTTAGAGTCTTACCAAGTTGTATTTTGTCTATACCTCTGATTGTATATCAAATGTAGATTTACCCAAATCACTTAACAGTTGGTTATAGAGTCAGAAGTCTCTTACTTTAGTGCTTGAGCATTTGAAGTCTCTTGCTTGTGTGCTTAAGCATATAAGTCTCTTACTTGAGGGTGTTAGCATTGGAAGTATATTTCTTGTGTGCTTGAGCATATAAGTCTTTTACTTGAGGGTTTGAACATTGAAGTCTCTTACTTGAGGGTCTGATCATTGGAAGTATCTTGCTTTATGCTTAGTATTTGTAATTATATTTTGTTATAGTGAAAATCCATTGAAAGTACAAGGGGATTTGACTACTCTCTAGTTGTGAGAGGAACCAGGATAACTGCTTATGTCTCTGTTTTATTTTCTCTACATCAGAACTATTAATCCACTGTTATCAACTCGACAACTCTGAGTCAGATTCTGGTTCAGAATCTGATAAAGGCTTTCAGAAACTATCGTAGTAATTCTAAGTCATACTCTGAACTAAGTGTTCAGAATCTAATTGAGATCAATCAAAAGCAAAAAAAGAAAAAGCTTGGAAGAGAAAAGCCAACATAATCCAACCCCTCATCTTGAGATTTTCTCAAATTCAACTACTATCAACAAACAACACCAAACAACATCAACTCATCAATTGCATATTCACAATCATTCAATCGTGTTAATTCATAATAACATCAACTCATCATTAGGTAAACACAATGATTCACTAATCGATCATACAAGTCATCACGTACATCCCTACAATAGACATATAACTACAACTCAATTATTTCAGCAAGCACTACCATGAGGTAGCTCTGCACGTTAGCTTTCCAGTGCTTTGAACGACACCTTATTTGGACCTATGGAACGAAAGTTTTGGCCAAAATTGTCGAACAATACAACAAGGGTAAAACAATTTTTTCCACATATTGGCCAATGACAATCGGTTGTCATAGGGTGACAATCTATTGTCACCAAGAAGATTTTTCTACTGACTTTCAAAAATAGACAATTAAATGATTGTACCCTCTTGCAATCAATTGTCATAATCATTTATTTTAAAATTTACATTGATGCAATCGATTACACTATAACGATAACCGATTGTCATCCTCAATTTTTCCAAAAATACACTAATGCAATCGATTGCACTATAATGACAATTGATTGTCATCCTCAATTTTTCCAAAAAAAACCCAATTTTCAATATTCATTCTTCATCCCCTTCATTCATAAACCTTCATACTTTACCCCAATCAATCTTTCTCAAATTCAATCAATCCAAACACGAATTTAACAGTGAATCATGTTATCACAAACATCACATATTATAATATTTATATTCATCATGATCCAAAGAAATTCATCAACAATTCCATCAATAATCAGGTTCACAACTCAAGCGTTCAAACATTCATCAATGGCATAATTTTATACATGAGTATTCATGATAATTCAAACATAAATCCAGTCATAGAAACACATGTATACATCCAATCAATCAACAAATTCCAGATTTCTAACACAATAATAATTCATCAAAGCAAATCATAGAATCCTAATGAGAGCAAGGATCTCTCTTCTCTACCCCCATCTTGCAATACATACATATTGAGAGTCATTTCTTCCCCTCTTACCTTATATTTCCAGCAACAAAGGAAAATCAAGTAACTTCTATGGATTTACCCTTTAAAACCTAATTTTCCTTCCAAAGGCTCTTGTTTCACTAGCCTCTTGTTTTTCATGTACTGGAAAAAGTTCCCTCAAATCTATTTTTTCCCAACTTTTAGAATATATAGGATTCTAATTATTTTTGCCTAATTATTATTACTGCCCAAATTAATTTTAGCTTCTCTCCTCTTACCACCTACTTTTCTCAAATCACACAATTGACCCGATTCCTTATTTTTACAAAACTTCTCAATATATTTATATTATAATTAAAATACTAATTACTCTAATTATTTTCTAAATTATTCTACCAAGCTACTACATTCTCACCACACCCTACCATTACCCCTACACACCAACAACATATAATTTTATTTAAAGGCACACCAAACACCAAAATAATTAAATAAAATTCTAAATAATTTAATTAAATAAATTATTCGAATTTGGGGTGTTACACGTAAAGTTTGGGGCAAAGCCACGAGAGAACATTCCTAAGGATGAAGACTCGGCCGCTTCATTCTAGGAAAAGGCAAAGGCAGTAGGAGAAGATTTTTGTAAAAGTTGTTAATGTTTAGGTGTCAAGCCATGTTTAGCTTAGTTTCATTTACTGTTTTGATTTATTTATGCGAGTTACAATATTTTTCGCTCGTTAAATTCATGACATTCTTTTTTTGGGGTGGAGTACTCTTTTCCCATGCATTTTGAACAAAGCATATGGGTTTTTAATGAAGCCTCTCGCATTATTATATGAATTGGGGATATTGTTACTTTATTTGTAGGAAACTGAAGAGTGAAAGAGATCTTATCGAGACCGCTTTATAAGGTGCCCATATATGTTGAATCCTCTTGCAGGAATTCTTGTCGCCCCCAGGGCAACATCATCATCCTCATGAAGGGGTCCTCGCCATTACAAAGCCACGAGAATACCAAGCCATGTTGAGAAGTAAGTCATGTAAATAAGACGGGGGTATGCAAACCCGTCACTTAATTAAACCACAAAGGGGGAAAAGTACTAAAAACCCTCTAAGGGTTTGGGAAAGAAAAATAATTACAGAAGCCCTATGGGCGCCATTATAAAAAAAAGTTTTTAAAGGCATGAATAAGTTAGCCTTAAGCTCATTGATCCTCCAAAATATTCTCTGGACGAACAACTCCTTTTGTGACTTGGTGGTTAGTTGGGGCGACCCCACCAGAAGGCATGACCTCCTTGTCATCCACAAGTTGGACGTCACAGACCACACTGGACAAATCAATTTGGACCAAGTCTAACCCCAGATAGAGGAAATTTATTTGCTCATTTGTTCGCTTGAAGTACTAGTTGGAAGTTTCTAATAAGTCATCCTTAAGTGCGGACAGTTCCCCCTCGAGTTTCTTCAAAGAGTTAAGGGTTCCCTCAAGAGACCTCTTTAAGCTCTTTTTTGCGATAGCGTGAGCTTATGCATATAGCGTCATTGTTTTGAGTAGGGACTTTAAATCCTCATTCTCTTCCATCAGGGTCCTCACTTTCTCTTGACGTTAGGCGATGCTCCCTTGGACTATTGCAAACTTAGATTTCAATTTATCAACAACTTGAATATACTTCTCTCGTTGGATCCGCTCCATCAGAAGGCCCCTTAACATATGGTTTTTTGTCATCCTCGGCAGCTCGAGGGACAACTTGTCATGAAGGCCCTTGTAATCAATGGAGAAATCCTAAAAAAGAGGAGGAGACCTCCGGTAAACTTGAAGGTGTCAAACAAAGGATCACTTTACAAAGAAGGATGTGGGATAGAAATATCCTTCGCTGGCTAGGACTCCCCCTCAGCCTTGCTTTCTTCAGCAATCGTCATATGACCCTCCTTCAGAACCTGTGAAGAACATTCTCATTGCTTTTGATATTTAAGGGGCAGGAAGCACTCAGAGCATGGTCCTCGACACACATTTTGCCTTCCACTTACATTAGGCCGCTTGGGCAACTCTTGGGGTTGTTCGGCAGTTGACATTTGACATTCTTTCTTGCCATGCGCTCCTTCTTCTCATCTAGCAGAATTTTAGACATTTCCTCTACAAGAAAGGCACAGGAAAAATATAAAATAATGTAATGAATAAACAACTTTAGAGCGAGGGTTTTTCTTGACCATAAACTCACCCAAGTATTCATTTATCCTGATGTCGTCTCCTCGATCTAGAGTATTGTAACACAAGAGCTCATGAATTCGAAATCATTCCATACTTGAACAATCTCTTGCTCATCTAAGGTAAGGTCATCAAATTCAAAACCAATGATGATCTTCGGGTCACTCATCCAAGACAAAGGGAACAAGGGGTTCTAGTCGCCACAGTCTGACCATTGAGACACATTTTCACCCTTTGATCCTTCTGAAGTTATCCTTCTCATCCTTGTAAGGTTTTAAGTGGGACTTTAGCAATTTTCTTTCTAATAGATCGCATAAGGTCATCCAACCACTTTTGACGTTGATTTTATTGTCATATATAAAAGAATACTTTAATAGTAGAAAAGACTCTCAGTTGGTAAAAGATATGTCCAAATGATAAAGGGTGTGTCAGAATGATAACAATTTCTTTTCAAACTATCATAAAATTTGTGAAAATAGTTGTTAATGAGAGAGTAGTTAGTAGTTGGTTCTCTATGTTAGCTACCAAATGTAAAGATATTAAAAAAACTCAAATTGAATCATATTGATAAAAAAGATGAAATGCGAGATATAAATAGGTAGTAGTTGGTTCTCTATGGCAGCTACCAAAAGTAAGGATTTTTTTTAACTCAAATTGAATCATATTAATAAAAAAGATGAAATGGGAGTCCAAGAATATATGAATATAAAATTATAAAATAACGAACCAATTACTAACTAGCTACTCCCTAATAACCAACTACGAGAACAAATGACTGGACAATTTTAAGCGATGAAAATTCCTACAAGTGTAAATTTTATAATACCTACGTTTTATCTGATAGATTTTAGGCATGTAAAAAGACCAGGTTATCGAAAAACAAATATTTTCAACATTTATATATTTTATTGGAGTTTGTCTTCAAAGCTGAGAATAAGCAAATTCACTGATACCTAACATTCAGTGTATCTGAAGTTATGAGCAGTCAAAGAAGTTAAAAGGATTACAGATGTAAACATAAATGGTTGACCAGCTCTCAACTAGAAGAAGCAGCTTCTTTATAGTTCTCGCTCTCGCTAGTTTCATCTTCGTCTAAGGTTGGAGCTTTTGGAAGAAGACCGAGAACTTTAAACATGAGTTTATCAGTATCAAAATCATTGTTGGCAGTTGTGAGAAGCTTTTCACCAGCAAAGATAGAATTCGCACCAGCAAGAAAACACAATGCCTGCTCAGGCACGGAGAATCGAACTCTCCCGGCCGATAACCTCACCATTGCTTTTGGCATTGTTATACGCGCTGTCGCAATCATGCGAATCATCTCCCATATTTCAACAGGCTGGAAAAAAGTGAACAGTAGTTAAGTTCTTCGTAATAAACCTTATTTAACATTTCAAATTCATGCCTTTATGTCAACTACAAGAAACCTAAAAATTAAGCTCTTTAGTAATATGCGCAACCATCTTCGTTTTTACTTTAGTTTAACAAATAAGCCGTTTAAATAAACTCACCTTCTGATCCTGAAGAGGGGTTCCCTTGACAGCAACAAGTGCATTAATAGGAACGCTCTCTGGATGTGTAGGAAGTGTTGATAATGTATGTAGCAAACCTACTCGGTCTTCCTCAGCTTCTCCGAGCCCGATAATTCCTCCTGTAAACATTTCTCACCTAGTCAGACTATCATGTGAAAATTACAATGAAATAAGGGTTTGTAATGAACATGATTGATAAATGGTGATCTTGGACTAAAGAATAGAACGGACGAGCATCATGTGATGGATGTGCTAATCAAAGAAAGATTTCGCAAATTCCATGTTATAACTATCTGGCTGAACTTGACAGAGTGAACAAATTATTGACCGGTTCCAAGGTATTTGAAGCCAATAAGATTACTTACCAGAGCAAACATTAATCCCTGCATCACGAACATATTCAAGTGTTTGAAGGCGCTCATCATAACTCCTTGTTGTGATGATGTTTGGATAGTATTCCCTGGAAGTGTCGAGATTGTGATTATAGGCAGTAAGACCCGCCTTCTTGAGTTCGCCAGCTTGATCTTTATCCAGCATGCCAAGGGTGCAACACACCTCCATCCCCATTCCCCTAAAACGACAGAGAAAGCCCGAGTGTTATCATATCTAAGCATAGAATGAAATGCAATAGCTAAATTTGTGTATATTGCAGTTCACACCGATCTTTTATTACGTCTATCAAACAAATCAGAATAAAAAAACACACCTCCTTATACTCCTAGGTTTCTTTCATAGTACTTGATAATTATAACAAAAATAAAATCAAGTTGACTTACTTTATTTCTTTTACATATTCAAGTATCTGGTTGAAGTTTGTCTTTCTTCCTATTGTATCCCGCCATGCAGCGCCCATACAAAAGCGAGTACTCCCAGCCTCTTTTGCCTGCAAGAAAAAGATTCTTCATATTATTCAATAAAAATCATAGCACCAAACAAGAAATAAGATGCAAGGTTTGTGTTTGTACATGCCTGAAGGAGTGAAGTTTAGAGGATAAAAAGCAATGTTAACAATTGATTGAAAAATCAATCAGTAGAATAAAATACATGCACATAATATAAAACAAACTATGAATGAAGTTGTTAAAATTTCAATGATTGACTTTCCCATAAATGTTCATAACTCCAAACTTCACAATCCTCTTCTTTTGACAATTCAAATCCGAAAAAACATGTTTTTCCAAATGAAGATACATTCTTTTATTTAAATACTAAGATACATGATTATAAACATATGAAGCACACACACACACACAAACACGGAGAACAAACACAACACTGACACGTCAACAACTATAATATTTTGAAAAAAAAGGAATAAATTGAACATAATCACTAGTGTCGGTACCGTGTTGGTGTCGAAGTCCGACACAGACACTGACACGTCATTTTTCACAAGTGTCGGTGCTACAGAGACATAAACTATAAAGTGTGATCTGAGAGCCTGGTCCTTAGCCATTTTTTAGAGACAAGCAATAGCAGCAAGCTAGAGAAGTAGACAGACCCTAAATTGTGTATTACCACAATAAAGCATCAATTTAGTTCCTAAACTATTGTTCTCTATGTAATTTAGTCCTAAATTATATAAATGTAACAAGTAACATCTTAGCCAATAGCTATGATATACATGTGAAAGATTACCTTGACTGCAGCCTGAAGAACAGCCTCTTTGTTCATAAGTCTTTGACCTTTGAGCCCTGTATCATATCTAGAGGATTGAGGACAATAAGAACAATCCTCACTGCACCCACCTGTTTTCACAGATAGAAGAGTACACTGTTGCACTTCCCTAAAGTTATGAGCATGTCTGTGAACCTGAGCCTAATAAATAAATCACAAGAAAACAAAATTTCAGTAAAATTGCAAATAATCCTCCAACAAAAATGCGTCTTTTCCTCGGTGGGTTTCTCTTATCCACTTAAAAATGAAAACTTTAGCCGAAAAAACTAAAAGGGTTTTTCCATTTAAAATTTGTAAAGGAACCCATTAAAAGAAAAAGAAGAAAAACAGTGAAATTACCCCATGGAAGAGAAGATCGAGAATGGGAGAGTCGTAGATGGATTTGACTTCTTCTTTAGTCCAATCGTTTCTGGGTCCATGTTGAATGGTTTTCTCAGCTTGAATTGCAGCGGCGGAGGAAGTGCAATATCCATAGGAAGAATGGTGTAAGACCCATATCGAAGATCTTGGTTGTGAACGCAAAATAGGTCTCAAGCAAAACATAGTGTGTTGTTTTGTTCAAGAGTGTTTTGGTGGATCTGCAAAAAACAACATAGATATTGACGATGCAATGAAAGTGAAGTGAAGATGGGATTCTGTAGTGTATTTTATTTGGCGGCCAAAACGTGCTGACTCATTTTCTCATTGGGTTGGAAATGGAGTAAGACTAACTCCTCCACTCTTCTATGGGTTCAATTCAAACATTACCAACAACATAAACTAATTTTATATGACATCGATATAAAATATATTTAGATACATATATTTAAATTTGAAATTAGTAATTAATTTTAAAATGAATAATTATTATATGAATTTAAATATATTAAAATATAAAAAGAAAAAAAAAGTTAATATTATTTAATATTTAAAAATAAAAAGATATAATTATTAATTAAAATAAAATATGTATTAGTGGTTCATAAAACAGAAAATTTATTTATACAATATAAAATATATTTATATATATGTAAATTTGAAATAAATTACTTGATTATAAAATAAAAAATTATTATATAAATTTAATTATATTAAATAATTATGAAAGAAAAAGACTCGAGAGAGAAAAAAATTGATATTTTGAAATAAAGATTTTATTTTTTAAATCAAAATAAATTATTGATTAAAATAAAATAGACTTGAATAAAATTAATTTAAAATATTATATAAAAATAATAAAATATTGTGTTTTAATTAAAAAAGTTATATTAATAAACTAATATAACAATTAATTTATCAAATATTTAAATTAATTTATCAACTATAAACTATCAATTATTAATCATCAATTATAAATTATTAACTAGTTTATCATCTATACATTATTTTTATTAATATGAGTTGAAAAGTTAGAAAATATTCTTTTATTTGATTTAAATTGATTCAATATGAAATACATAAATTACTATTATATTAAAAAAAATGTCCATTTATAAAAGTTGGCATCTATTGTTTTTAAAATTTTAACTTTTTTTAAAGTATTGATTTAGTGTGGACAACTTATAGAAATGTTTATAATAATATTTGTAGAATTATAGAATGTTTTTTAATAAAAAGACTCACTTTTTAAAAAGTATACTAACAATATTGCAGTTTAGGGAGGAGGCTAGCTACTACCTGCAACTCTCCAACAACTCTTTGAAATGCAATGAACCACCGGTTTACTTTATACTATGACCTAATCAAGCTTTATTTTCTAGTCATAAATGAACATACTTTTTTGTATGAAAGATATTACGACCTTTTTGGGCACATATTATCATGAATAAAGCTAGCTTAAGTTTTTAAAGAGAGTTATACATGATACTTATAGATATACTTATAGATGATATGTGGAGCATGTTAATAAGCTAGAGCAGTTGTATATAATTATAAACTTCAACAAACTTTGTAACTAATATATGTCAAATGAGGAAAGTTTGCAATCTAATGAACTAACTACCAAATTATCAAGGAAAAGTTCAATTGGTTAGTTATTTGACATAACTAACTTGTAATTATTTTATTTCCATTTTTTTTAGTGTTATTCCTCACAAGTTGGAGGCTAGATATCTATCATCCTCAACTTTGATCGTAAGATGTGAAGCGGTTGAGATAAGAGTGGTTTAGTAAAGAAATATGCAATATGATCTTTAGAGGAAACATGCAAAAGTTTGAGGATATTAGTTTGGAGTTTTTCACGAACAAGATGGCAATCAATTTTCAAGTGTTTGGTGTGCTCATTGAACACATGATTTGCAGCAATGTGAAGTGCACTAAGATTGTCACAATAAAGAACATGTAGTTTGGAGGAATTTATTTGGAGATCTTCAAGTAAATACACAAGCCATTGGAGTTCGCTTGTTTGTTGCGGCTAATGCACAATATTCAGCTTCTAAGGATGATCTGGAAACAATCAGATACTTCTTCATGGTTCAAGAAATAAGAGACTTGCCTAAGAAGAAGCATTGGCCCGATATTGATCTTCTACTTTTCACACAACCTGCCTAGTTAGTATCAGAGAAGCCAGTGAAATGGATTGAGGAACTTCTTGGAAAAAAGAAGCCTTGAGCAGGATAGTGTTTAAGGTATCGAAGAACTCTGGTTGTTGCATTAAAATGTGTGGTGGTTGGTTTATTAAGGAATTGACTAAGTTGATGAGTGATGAATGTAACTGGTCTTTGTTATTGTTAGATAGAGTAACCTACCAATCAATCTTTTATATTAGGGTACATCATGATATGCAGGATTATCATCATGTAATAACTTGATTAAAGGTCTGCAGGTGTGAAAATTTGTTTGGAGCCAAGCATTCATGAGTCAGATAACAGATTTAGGCAATATTTTCTATGACACAAAGAGATGCCTATTTTGGAATGGGCAACTTCTAAGCCAAAAAAATACTTCAATTGACCTATATTTTTTTATTTTGAATGTTTGGTGTAGTATGGATTTAATCCTGCCAAATTCATCCAAAGAATTTTCTGCAAGGATGATATCATCAACATGGACCAAAAGAAGAGTGAAGGAATTGGGCTTTTTCTTGGTGAACCAGGAATGGTCTACATTGGCTTGTGTGTAACCATTATGAATGAGTGTTGAATTGAGGTTTTTATATCATTTTCTGTTGGTTTGCTTAAGACCATATAATGATTTTATGAGCTTGCATACTTGGTTTTGCTTTGGGTGCTTGATGCCTGAAGGAATGACCATGTAAACATTTAGGAGATCGCCATGAAGAAGAACATTGTTATATTTAGTTGATGAATCAACCAATTATTGATGGAAGTAATAACAATGGAAAACCTTAAAGTAGTTCATTTTTCCATAGGTGAGTATGTGTAACACCCTATTTTTTAATTAGATATTTTATTATATTTTAATTGTTTGAATTATGGATTTTGATGATTTATTTTATGGATGAGTGTTGGCGGAGTATGTATCCTTGAGTTAGAGGTATACAAAGATGATAGAAGTAAGTAGAATAATTTAGAATTGTTTTGATAATTAAAATAATATTTTATTTGTTTTTATTATATTAATTAGTGAAGATAGAATAATTAGGTCAAATATGAGAAATTGAGAAAGTTAGTGGGAGGAAGGAATATGAGATAATTAAGTTTGGGTCAAGTTAGTGATTTGGAAAAGTTTACCCTAAAAATAAAAAGTTAAGAGGAACCTAGGTTTATGGGATTTTCATAGTACGTGATATTAGAGAAAATGGAGCAAAGAGACAATAGAAAAGGTGATCAAGGGAAGATAGTGCAGATTTCAATTCAGATTTTTTTGCAAGGAATTAAGGTAAGGGTGGAAACTTGTTCCAACAATAATGGGTATGGTATAAGGGTAGAATGGAGGAACTTTTAACCTCCTTAGGATTGGGTGTTTTGATTCATAAATTTGGATTCGGATACTATGATGGTTGTTATATGATGATTATATGATGAATTTCATGTCCCTTATGTATGTGTAGTTTTCTGTTTTTATGATTGAACATATATCCACCATTGTTGCAATTTCAAAGGTTTTAGGCATAATCTTAAAACTGTGATTAAATGATTTAATTGTGTTAAAACTGTAAATTAACTTTAGATAATTAGAGTATTGCATGGGTTGTAATTTTCTAAGCGTTTGGCTTTTTACGGAATCTAAATCGGAGGTCCATAAGGCCTCCAACGATGAAAACGCATAAAATTCTGCATTTTGTCTGTCACGATCGCGCTCAGCGCAGAAGTCTTTTTTGTGTTTTTTTGGTTGAAATCGTTTTGACCATAACTTTTGATCCGTAACTCCAAATCGAGTGTTGTTTGAAGCGTTGGATATCTGAAGTAGAGAGATATAACTTTGTTTCAGGGATACAATACTTTTGGTGATTATTTCATAGACGTTTTTGGGGTTGAAGAAGATGAAAATTGTGTTGGAAATTTTAGAAAACAACAACTTTTTAGTAACGCCTTCGTGCACGGTCTTGATCATAACTTTCAACTCGTGAATCATTTTGGGTTGGGGTTTGAAGTATTAGAAAGTTGACTCTTAGAGATATAATGTGATGGTGATAAGTGAATTATTTAAGTATTATTCATATGCCTACTATGTTAGTGAAGTTTTGTTCATACGTCGGTTAATGAATTGTTGACATATCCCAACGATTTTGGTCATAACTTTTATTCCGTAAGTCTAGTTTTGATGTTGTTTGAGGTGTTAGAAAGCTAATGCTCATACCTATAACATGGTAGTGATTGTTGAGACGTTTTAATAATATTAACATGCCTAGTATGTTAATAAATGTATTGGTTTATACGTTTGGTTGATGAATCATTGCGCTTTTGTAATACCGTGGTGTGGTAATTATGTTGTTATGTCGATGATGTTAAGATGTTGACGAGTTACTTCTATTTGTTGATATTATTCATGTGGTAACATGAATTAGTTGTTGCATGATGAATGATGTGATGCATAAATGATGAGATGTGTGTGGGGATCTTTTAGGTGAACCTTGTTGTGTTAATGCATGTTATTTGAGAGTCATGCATCTTGGTGTACGGGCTTCGATCCAATTTTGGTGAGTCTCGATTCTATGGTGATGGATCGGGTGCGAGTAGATAATTATTATTTATGAGGGATTAGTGAAGCGTTACCTATGTTGATGGTAACAAGTTTTGGTGAGCCTCAATCCCATTGTGATGGATCTGATGCGAGTAGCTAATTCCTATTATGGGGGATTAGTGAAGTGTTACCTATGGTGACGGTAGAGATTTTGGTGTGCTCCGGTTCTAAGAGGGAATCGATCCTATGGTGGGGATCATGGAGTGAGATGAACTTGAGTGTTCATATTTGGTACCACATGCATGTCAAGTCGGTGTTAAGTATATTGCATAAGTGTTGCATTATTATTGGTTGTTATTGATGTGTTGTTGGATGAGATGTTGTTGCATATGATGTTAATGATAATTGAGATGTGGTTTTGTATGATGTTGATGATAATTGAGATGTTGTCGTGTATGATGTTGATTATGATTTGGATGTAAGAATGTGATATATTGTTGTGCATGATTGTGTAGATGTTGTACTCTATTCTTCATTCTATATCGTTATTATTGAAATGAATTCTCACCCTTTCTGTTTGAATGTTACCTTTACATGGGCATCATGCAGATACTCAAGAGTAGTATCGCTGAAGTAAGTGGAAGGTAGCTCTTGGATTACTTCTTTATTTTGTCGCTTTTACTAGTGGTACCTTGCTCTGATCATGTAACATCGGGTTGGGTTAAATGCTTATTTTATTTATTATGTCTAATTATGTTGAAGTCATAAGACTAATTTTGTTGTTGAGAATTCTTAAGATGTTGAGCTGATTGATTATAACTCTCTTATTTTGTTATTACAATTGAAGTTGGGACTAGATGTTATTACTTATTTTATCTTTCATAATTGTGATGATAGTTCCGCTGCGATGATACTTTAAAATGGAAGTGAGCATACGGTGACAAGTTATGAATGTCTTATTATGTGAATATATAATACCGATCAAATGAGATGGATGTCGTGTAAGCATCCCAGGTATGATTCAGATAAGTGGGATGTCGTGTAAACATCCTTATTACAAACATGTGTATTAAAATTTACTGTTGAAACCCGTGTTAGGAGCAGGTCATGTGTGTTATGAAGGTGTGACACCCTACGTGGTTTTATTTTATATTTAATTTACGCGATAAATTATGTGAGAGGTTTATGGTGTTACAGTATGTATCAAAGTAATATAAACCTTCAATTTGGTTATATCCTTTGGTAACCAACCTAGCTTTGAATCTCTGAATGTATCCATCTGTATGAAATTTGGTTTTGAATGTAACGCCCCAAAATTTTATTATTTGTTTTCTTAATATAATTGTGCAATTTGTGTGTTGTGATGCTATGTTGTGTTAAGGGATACCCTTGAGTGTAGTACATCAACCTTAGAAATTATAATTTAAGGTGTTAGGGGTGTATGAGCAAAAAGGTAAAGATAGGGGGGGGGGGGGGGGGGGGGGGGGGGGGGGGGGGGGAACCGGTGATTGTTATTATTATCCACTTATGATGATTTATATAAATAATAGGAATAGTTAATATTTAAATATTTATTTTAATTATTATTGTTACAGTGATATATTAAAATAAATATTTGATTTGGATTTATTAAAATAAATAGTTAGTTTAGATTTAATAAAATAATAATATTAAATATTAAATAAAATAAAAATTTGGTTGTTATAAGAGAATTGGAAGTGGGAGGGGGAGTTACATAATACATGAAAACTTGGAAAAGAAAAGTAGGAAGAGAAGAGAAAAAGCTAGGAGGATTAAAAAAATCATCATTGTCAAGAATTGAAGCTTAACAATCTAAGGTAAGGGGGGAGAAAAATTATTCTTATAAGGGTGTATATACATGAGAGGGTATTGAGGGGTCATTCCCTCTTAGGTTTACTCTTTATCATGTTTTTGATTGAAATTCTTGGTGGTTTGCAATGCTTGTATGATGATGATTAGATTGTAATTGTTATATATAAATCATTGATGTTGTCTGAATTTGATGTGATGATGTTTGCCGAATTTTTCTGTCATGGTCGTGGTGTTGGTGTAAGCCCTAGAGGCCAATACTTTTGGTACTTGTATCGAATTAATTATTAATAATAAAAGGTTTTTTCTTTATTACGTTTGTTTAATAAAGTCCCTAGAATAGCTAGTCTGTTTAATGTATCAAGTATGACTTAATCATGAGATCACATTAAACATAAGGACATTATTCTTAAAGTATATGTAGTCGAGCTTTATTGTGAAGTGGGATAACATTAAAGCATTAAGACTATTATGTATATAGACTGATGATCACATCTCATGGATCATGGATAAGGAGTTATCAAGTCTTAAACATAGGTATGAATATTAAGAGTAATGTTAATACTGGACTGACCCGCTATGAGAATACTATATAGAATGTTATGCAAAGTGTCATAAGTTATTCTCATGGTGATAATGGTGTATACCACTCTTCGACCTGAAACCACTATGGATCCTAGATGTAGAGTCGAGTGCTTTATTATTGATCCAACGTTGTCCGTAACTGGATAACCATAAAGACAGTTGATGGGTACTCCACGAAGCATGCTGAGGGACATGAGTGACCTAGATGGAATTTGCCCATCCTGCATAACAGGATAAATGTCTATGGGCCCAATATTGAACTAGACAAGGATGACACGGTCTATGCCTTGTGTTCAATATAGACATAAGGGCAAAAGGGTAATTATCATAGAAGGATTTGTCATATCACATGACATTTTCGTGTCTTGGGTAACAGTGATGTGTTGCTAGATACCGCTCACTGTTTATTATGTTAAATACTGATTTAATATAATTGCCAACGTCGCGAAAACCTACAGGGTCACACACAAAGGACGGATTGATGAGAGATAGAGTAACTAAGGAACACCGTAAGGTACGGTGCACTTAAGTGAATTATAGAACATCGTAAGGTACGATGTACTTAAGTAGAATACAAAATATGGTAAGGTACCACACGCTTAAGTGATTTTGGGCATATTATAAGATATGGGCCAAAATACACTTAAGTGAGTTTTTTAGCTTGAAGCCCACACAAGTGGTTCTATAAATAGAACCCTTGTGCAGAAGCATTCATTGTGGTTGCATTATTTTCGTTTTCTCTCTCTCTCTCTCTCTCACACACACACACACACACACACTCAAAGCCTTCATTCGTACCAGCTAGCACTGAAATTGAAGGAATCCGTTCGTGTGGACTGAGTAGAGACGTTGTCATCGTTCAACGTTCGTGATCGCTCCGTGGATTTGCATCAAAGGTTTTGATCGTCACAAGAGATCTGCACCAAAGGTTTTGATCGTCACAAGAGATTTGCACCAAAGGTTTCAATCGTCACAAGAGGTAAATATTATATCATTGATCATGACCATTCGTAAGGATCTCTAAAGGAGAAAATTTTAATTTCCGCTGTGTTTTGGACCGCAATTCTCCTTCACATGGAACAAAGGTTTTTGGGATATGAACATGATGAGCAAGTTATTGGAAATTATAAAGTGATGATGTGTTGGTGTTTGGTGAATGAATTGTTGATATATGTACATGGTTGATGATGAAAATCCTTGAAAATATTGTGAGGGATGTTTATAGGATGGAAATTGAGGTTTGGGATGTGTTGGGTTCATACTGTTTTAGTCCTTCCAAACATCGTTATTTTTTAAAAGTCCTTTGTACGATCAGTCATAACTTTTGACTCGTGTCACGTTTTAAGGTGGGATTTGGTGCATTAGTTAGCTGAGAGGGAGTACTACAAATTTGATTCAGGGGGAAATCATTTTAATTGATTTATCATAGGGTTACAATATATGGAAGGAAGTATAAAAATATGATGGATATGAATGAAGTTAGTATCGGTAATTTAATTGTTGTATCACAAATTATTGGTATATGTGTTAACGACGTTAGTGGTAGTCCAGAAGTGTGGACTATGTATTAGATAAGTGTATTGAGTGATCAATGGTGGACCACAATGTATTATAATATTTGCGTGTGTTAGAATGAATTAAAACGAAGTTCGTATCAGTATATTGTTGTGACATGGTGAATCATTTGAATTGTTTGTTCACTTGTGATTGTGATAATCTATAAGGGTGGATTATGTTTTGAATGTTTGTAGTTGTGTGATCGACTGTGGATCAAGACATGAATAATGACAAGTGTGTCAGTTGCATTTTTTCCCATGCCATGCATTCATAAACTGTTGAGTTGGTGGAGATAAGTTTAAGTTCGAAAGGGAACGTTAAACTTATATGGAACTTCAAAGGGGAAGTTTGGGATTCCGAAGGGGGAATCGGGATTGTATGATAAATTGTTAATAAACAATTGGTATCACTTGCATTGGGATGACTTATGGAGTCTCATTACATCTTCATTATATCGTGTGGTGTTTAATTGTGGTGAGAATGTGAGTTGTGAATCATTGTGGTGTATTACGCATGAATACTATCCTTAGAATGTTATGCACCAATGAATTGTATTAATATATTTCTCACCCCCTTTTTGTTTGTTGTGTCTGTACTCTTTTGGAGTACAGAAAATCAGGTACCTGAGTAGTTGACGGTGCATGATATATTGTTATTGGTCGGATCTTCTAATGGAGTCACCCTGATACGTAACATTTGGGATGTTTTGTCTATGAGGTTGTTTGACCTATGTGTTTTTCATGTTGCGTATATTTAAATAATAAGGATAGTTGTTTTAAACTACTATTGTTTGGATGTTTGGCTGAGGCTTTAGATGCAAAACAAAGATTATTTTTAATTCCGCTGTAACAATGTGATTTATATGAGTTGAAGTAAACTTTTAAACTTTAAATTATGTGAATGTGACATCCTACTTGATTTAATTATTTATATTTTATTTATTTATTTGAATCGGGAAGTAGGGTGTTATATTGAACACTCATCTTCAACCTATAGGCTTCATGTTTAGTGGTAGGTTTACTATGTCTCATGTACTTGTCTTTTCAAGAGTTACAAGTTCAATTTGCATAGCTTGTTTCCAGAAACCAAACTTGTTAGCCTCAATAAAATATTTTAGTTATGTGATTGTGTTAAGAGACACGAAAAAGTGATGATGAATAGGAGATAACTTTGAATAAGACATATGATGAGACAAAGGGTATTTAGTATATGAAGATGAGTGGTCGACTAAATCAGTAAATGAGTTGCAAAAAAAATCCTTGAATATGATGAATACTTTAAAGATAGTTGATGGGTACTTTACAAATCATTATGAGGGACATGTGTGACCTAAATGAGATCTTCCCCTCATATATATACAAGAGTAATATATGTGGGGCCCTTGATAGAGTATGAGTGTAAAATGTATGGTCGTGCTCAACTAAGTCAATATGAAATATTGTGCTTATTTGTTGTTATCAAGTATAATCATGGATCAAAGAATAAAATATTGGACTATACAAGGGTGACACATCTATATGTTGTGTTCAATATAGATATAAGGGTAAAAGGATAATTGTACATATGATCATTATCACATAAAGTTTATGTCATATCACATGACATTCTCATCACTTGGATAACAGTGATGTGTTACTAGATATCGCTCATTGTTTATAATATTATAGGTGATTTAATATTATTGACAACATAACGAGAACCTATCGGTTCACACACATAGAATATTGGTAGTGAAACAAATGATTAAATTAAATCATATTTAACTTAAATAGATGTTAATTGTATTGTTTAATAAATTAACACGGTCATAATTTATTTGATTAAGTGTGATTTAATTAAATAAGAATTAACAGTTAATTAAATTAAACATGATTTATTTAATTAATATTCATTTTATTTAATTAAAAAGGTTTTATTAAATATAATATTAAATAAATTGAGGTTATGTTGGAAAATCTAAAATTAGAGCACTAGGATTTTAGTAGTTATGTATAAATAGATGAACTATTTCCTTATCAATCTTAATTGTCAATTTTAACAAGAAACAACTAGCATCACGTTCCACTTTGTACTCGCGTGGACTTTGTAGAGACAATACTATTTTTCACGTTCGTGATCAAAATTAAAGCACACTTCAAGAGGTAATTTAAAATCTTAATTTTGTGTTTGATTTGTGATTGACGATTTAATCAAGATCCGTTTATCAGGATTATTCCGTTGAGAGGATTAATTTTTGAAAAATCCCTCTTAAATTCCAATAGTGATATCAGAGTATTGGTTCCGATTAAATCATTAAATTCAAAATTTATATAATTTATAATTATGTTTGTATATTTATATATTCATAGTTATCATTTTGCAAGTGTTGCATTTGAGTTATGGTATTTGATTCAAAAGTTGATTCAAAATTATGCGATACTGTTTTTGAATTTATCTATCATCTTTACCGTGAGATTTCAATTTGAATTTAAATGGGCATATTGTTGTTGTGAATACTTGAATCGATATGCTTTTTAATTAAATTCCATTCAGTTTTTATTTTATTTGGTAACCAATTCGTGCGAATCATTGATATACATGAAATCAAAATTGAGAGAGTTCTTGTGTTATACTTCATCCGTCCCACAAATGACTTATTTGAAATAAATGAATGTCCCAAATTAAATAACTATTTAATTTTTTTATATATTTTTTTCAATTTTAGTCTCTAATTAATATTACTGACAGAGAGAGTATATAATATCACAATTCAACACAATAAGATCCGGCAACACCAAGCCACTAAACTACGATTTTAAGTGTGTGGCTAAATGGAAATGAATTCAAAATAGGTTTTCTGTTAGTTGCGCATACCTTAAATTTAGGTGTTAACATCATGATAATTTTTTTATTCTTTTGGTGATGATGTTATTAATTTATAATAATAATAATAATAAAGTATTTATCATTTAAAATTAAATTTTAACAAATGTTTTGTATAATTTGGATATCGATGTTGATTATGCTTCGGAACCCGACATTTATATGGCGAAACAACGATACTTCAATTATCCATAAGTGATACAAAAACTATTGCTCAATTTATATACGATATAAATATTTATGATGCAACGTCAATATATTTGATACATTGTTTTATTTCATCCATTCGATTAGTGTAATAATTGTTATGTGTTTGAATGATCAATGTTCATTCTGCTTCGAAATTTGACATTTGTATGATAAGGCAATAACATTCGTTGTTGATGCTTTGAGTAGAAAGTTGTTGCATATGTTGATTCTTATGGTTCGAAAATTGGAGTTAATCGAGCAATTCTGAGATCTGAGTTTGTTGTGTGAAATGACTCCTAACAATGTGAAGTTGAGTATGTTAAAGCTGACTCGTGGGATTCTCGAAGAAGTCAAAGAATGTCAAAAATATGATTTGGGACTGATTGATTGATTATTGTTAATCAATCAAGGTAAATGAGTGAAGAAGGCTATAACCGAGTTCGTTTATGTGTGTTTGACTTGGCAGAAGTCGAATATCGAACCTCATAAACTGTTGGGTTTGATGTAGCCATTGGATATTCCTGAATGGAAGGGGAATAGTATTTTCATGGACTTTGTGATGAGTTTGCCTAAGACTTCTAAAGGGAATGATTTGGTTTGGGTTATAATGGATATATTTACTAAATCGACTCATTTCATCCTGGTTAAGATCAGTTATCCATTATAGAAGTTGGTTGAAGTGTATATTGAGAAGGTTGTTAGCTTGCATGGTATTTCTTCGAGTAATGTGTCTCATAGAGATCTGAGTTCACGTCGAGGTTCTGGGGGAGTTTGCAGGAAGTCATGGGTACTAAGCTAAAGTCGAGTTCTGCTTATCATCCGTAGACAAATGGTTAGACAGAGAGGACTATCCAATCTTTGGAGGATTTATTGAGAGCTAGTGTTTTAGAACAAGGAGTTAGCTGGGACAATTACTTACCATTGGTCGAGTTCACCTACAATAACAATTTTCATTATAGTATTGGAATTGCACCGTTCGAGGCGTTGTATGGTAGTAGGTGCATGACACCTTTGTGTTTGTATGATTATAGGGAAAGTGTGGTGCTTGGACCTGAGATCGTTCAACAAATTACCGAGAAGATCAAGATGATCCAATAGAAGATTAAATTTTTGTAGAGTCGCCATAAGAGTTATCATGATAAGAGGAGGAAAGCACTTGAATTCCAAGAGAAAAATCATGTGTTTTTTAGAGTTACTTTGGTAACTAGTGTTGGTCGAGCTTTGAAGTTTCGAAATCTCAGCCGTATTTTATTAATATTATGAAGCGAGTAGGAGAAGTGGCCTATAGAGTTGCTTTACCGTTATTTCTTTAGAATCATCATGATGTATTTCACATGTCTTAGTTGAGGAAGTATATTCTGAATCCATCTCATGTGATTCAAGTGGACGATGTGAAAGTTAGATAGAACTTGACCATTGAGACATCTCCCTTGAGAGTAGAGAATCATAAAGTGGAATACTTGAGAGGCAAGAAGATTGTGCTGGTGCAGGTGGTATGGGAAGGATTTGCTGGTGGAAGCATGACGTGTGAGTTTGAGGGTAGGATGAGAGAGTCTTATCTGGAGCTATTTAGTTCATGTAATTTTTTAGAGCGAAAATTCTCTAAATGGGGAAGAGTTGTAACACCCCAAAATTTGATTAATCTATTTGATCAAATTATTCATATTTTTATTTAATTATTTAGTTTGTGGTGAGCCTTTAATTAAATATATTATAAGTTGTATGTATATGTAGTGTGTTGATAGGATGTAGTGAGAGTATTAGTGGGTTGATATAATGATTACAATAATTAGAATTAATAATTATTTTTAATTAATTAAAATAAAATAGAATTAGAGGTTTTTGGTGGAAAATAGGAACTAAGAAGGAATAAGGGAAGTAGTAAGAATTATAAGAAAAGTTTGGGCAATGTGTAATTAACAAAAGATTGAATTATATTTTTATAGATAAGAAGGTGTTAGTGGAGCTTTCCAGGGAGAATACGTAAAGTGGGAGCCTTTGGAGAAAAAGGAGGCTAAGACTTGAAGAGTGAAGAACTCAAACCACCAACCTTAATCAAGTTCTGAATTTTGTTGATAGAAATATGAGACAAGGGGGAATTACTCTAAATATGATGTTAATTGCATGATGGGTAGGGTAAAATCCTTAATCTCCATTAGGTTTTCCCTATTTTCTTCCATGGTTGAATGTTTGATGATATGTATGAAATCATTGTGATAATATGATGTAATTGTTATAATTACCATGAAATTGGTGTGTTGATTTACCATGAATTATATTCAAAAAAGTGGCATGAGTTGTGTTTATATGGTTGGTATGAATATGTTTAATAAAATGTTAAAAGTTGAGATTAATGAATGAATTTTCATAATAATCGATTGGTGTGTGATGTTGTGATGATAAGATGTTGTTTATTTGCTGTCTAGGATCGATTGGAGAGTCTGGAGTGAAAAACCGGAGTTTTGAACTGAACTCCATAGCAAAACACAAATTCTGCTTCTCTTAACAGGGTGATGGGGCTTCATCTGCGTGATGACCCGATTGTCATGCGCTTTGAGACGCTGATGGGGAGACCGTCATGGTCTCCATGCAAGCATGTCACTTTATCAGTCATCACAAGGGTAACCGTTGAGAGAAAAGGGTGATGATGGGTGTCACCCTGGTGATGGGATACTCGTCATCCTATCAGTGGTACATGTTGGCCTGCTGAGTTGGATTTTTGGTGTGGTTTTATCGCGTGGTCAATGTTTTGCTGTTGTTTTGAGTGTTTTAATAAATATTGATTGATCAATTGGATTGTTTAAGTTGTCTAATGTTGTCGCATTATGTTAATGATTAGATAACTATATAATGATCATATAATTGAGATTGTGGTGAGTAATCTAGCTATCGAGATTACTTTGATGTTATTATTTACAATTAGATGTGGATTTGTAAATCTAATGTTGAGTTGTTATGGTTGTGAATTATATTATACATACATCGTAGGTTGTCGTTGTTGTGAAAGAGGCGAGTCACGAGTTCAAATGTTGGGACTAGTGACTTGTCCCAAGCTCAAAAGTTAGGGCTTGTAGCTCAGATGTTAGGGCTCGGGATTCAAATGTTGGAACCCGGTTCGTATGAATAACCTTTGTTGAGTTGGCACCACATGTATCAATTGAGTCGTTATTGTATTGCATTACATAAAGGTTGTGCATATGAGTTGTTTTGGGTGTTGTGAGTAATTGTTGTAATAATGTATGTAATTGGAATGTATGGAAGTTGGTTGATTGCTTTTATGCTACCCTTGCATTTTTTGCATCATTATATATTTTGAGTGTATTCTCACCCCTTTATTTTGTTGTGGTATTATTTACTCCTTTTTTGGGTACAAACAAGCATGTAGATGGGTATCTGCTTTAGAACTGAAGGATAATGTTAATGTTATTCTTTTTTTTTTAGTTTTTAGTTTATCGTTGCTCTGATCTGTAACACTGGACGAGCGAACGTTATGTTTTATTTTATTCTGAGTTATTGTTGCAAGATTAAATGTTATAACTCATGTTTTTGAGTTGCTTCGGTATTAAAGGCATATTGCCTTGATTGAATTTAATTTTAAATAAAAGTTATGTTTAAACTTATTTGATTGAGTAGTTGTTTTTAATGATTTTTTCTGCTGCGATGAGTCTAAGTATAGGCGAGCATGTGATGACAGATGCTTTAAATTAAATACTTTATATTGATAATTGTTGCAAATCAGGTTGAATTTAGAGATTGTGTGACATCCTAAATGAAGTGGTTATTTATAATTGATTTATTCCTTATAATTTCGAGCGTGGGGTCTTAGGGTGTTACAATAGGCTCCCCAAATATCTTAAAAAGCTTAACAATAAATCCATGTATGACTTATTATTGCATGAAAGTTTTCTTATTTGGAGAAAACTAATTTTTAGACTTTGTTTAAATATTTTAAAATAAGGGGAGAGACGTTGCATGAGATAAAATGGAAGTGGAACGAAACACAATAAATATTATATTCCATTGTTTTGATGTTTTATAGCTGAACTAAATTACATTTTTTATTTTATTATTTAGAAAGTGAATGAAATAAAATAAATAATATTTTATTTTCTCATTTTTATTCTTATTCAAATAACACCTAAACACATGTAAATTTTTTAAAAAGTTTGCATCCCAACAAAGACTAGCACATCACTTATTGATGAAAGATTATATGTTGGATACACCATTTCTACTAATGCTAAAACAAACCAAATAGAAGAAAAATATTATTATTTTAGGAGATAGAGAATTTAGGCTTAATATATTATAATAGGTCTAGGCTGCGAGGTCGAAGCCTAAAGACTTTCATAAGCAAAATGGTAAGATATGTTACACTCAAATTGAAAATTTTAAAACACAAGTTAAACTCTCTTTTAACCATTCACATTGATATCCTGCTTAGTATGTATTTGTATTTAAAAAAACTATGTACCTGTCATATCTAATGAAAAAAAAGGGACCGATGTATATCACACGATTAATAGTTTCTACTATAAAAGTGCTTACAATATTTTGTTTGTCAGTGTCAATACTAAATACAAAGTGTATAGGCGCCAATACCTCATTCATACCTTGAACATAAAAAAATGCAGGATTTGACTTTGTGAAAAGGAGAACATTATTTTTGGAGTACTTGGATTTCTTAAATCTTTAATAATTAATATTGAAAACAAATGCAACCTATGTAAAATTCCAACAATAACATTCATTCTCAAGTCTCATCGTATATTTTGGTCCTCTTTAGTTGTATTATATATCATTTATCACTGAATCAACACAAAATTGTAAGTGATGAATCAATATTATTGGGATATAAGAATTTATTGCTAAAATCATGTTTGCTCTAATTCAAAAATCAACCACTTTTGTTAATATAAAAAAAAGTTAAAGAATTTTTCAAATTGCAATAAGATGTAAAAATATTTTGGATGAATGAATAATAATTCTTTTAATGATCAAATATATATACTACTAACAAAGTTAAAGCCAGAAAAGTTTAAGGATACAAGATGCATAAGAAGTGTCAAGTCAGGAAGAAAAAAAACAAATAAAATAATTATGAAGAGACAATAATATATTTTATTACATTTTAAATATATATTATAATATATTATGGATAACAATATTAAAATGCATATAAAAGTTTATAAAAACATTGACTTACTTGATATGTAAAATATATAAGACATATTTTTTGAATTAGTTTGTCACCCTCTTTAAAAGATATCACAAAAATATGTCTCATATGTAGATTGCCCTAAAAAAGAAAAGTTCCATGGAGAATCTTGGTAATACATTTTGATTGAAGTTACCAATTATTGACACCAAGAAGTGAGATCGATGAAATGACCAAATGAATGAGATCTTTTACTTCTAAGATGTGAATGGAAATGGTTCAAACATGCCTGCAAGCTTTCACCACCGGTGCAATTGATAATCCATATGGTGAGCACACAAAATCTAAATAAATATTTTAAGGCAATATAATTCATCCATTAATGTGTTCACACAATCAAATTTTTCAAAATTTGAGAATGCTACACCAGCGAAGGAGGCTTGGGACATCATTGAGGAAAATCATTTCATTGATGATAAGTTTAATAAGGTTCAATTTCAAATATTGAGGATACATTTCAAGTTGTGAATGATGGAACCACATGAGAAAATTGTCGAGTACTTCAATAAAATCATGTAAACCACCAAATAGATGAAGAATTATGATGAGGTTGTGTCTGATTAAACCCTAGTGAACACGATGATTCATAATTTCTCCTCTAAAATTTATCACATTTCAATGACAAATGAAAAATCAAATAACACGTGACTTATGAAGATTGAATAATTTTAATGTTCCTTGAAATCTCGTGAACAAAGATTGTTGGATAAGACCAAGGCACATGTAATTGAGTAGATCCCGATGGCTAACACTTCCCAAAAAGGTGTCAGTAGAAATGGAAAAGGAAATACAAGTCTATTAAAGGAGTAACTAAAGAATACAATTGAAAGGAAAACATTGATGAAAATGAGTTTTCTTCAATAAATAATGGTGTTCATCAAGATAAGAAGAAAATAAATAAGAAGAACATTAAGTGTTATAATTGTCAAAGATTTGGAAATTTTGCATATGAGTGTAAAGGAAAATTTGTTCCAAGAAGATTTCTCCTGCAAATATTCTCTCTTTATTGCGTTATCACCCAATCTATTGACAATTTCACTTGTGGTGGCCCTGTAGTCCTAGTTAGTATAGTCACCAAACTCTTTTTCTTTCGGGCGATTGATAACTTATTTTGTTCTTTTCCAAATATTTGAGGATAATTAGATCCAAGGAGCGTAATATGATATTTAGAACAATATAGGCCTTCCGGGAAGCATTATCATTAAAGTACTTGTCACGTGATAGACAAAGTTTCAACCATCCCTTTTCTTTTTTAATGAATGAAGTCGTCGTATATTTCATTGACCTCCAGGTAGATGTTAAAAAGGTTTGTGTTGGAACCAATGTAATAACAAACATTGACCGTTATGATGATCAAAGGTATATGTATGTCCATGTAGCCAATACCCTGTTGGAATGGGTATATATCAGCTTTCATGTCTCATTTTTGTTGGTAAGCTTTAGCCGACCCTCGTTAGTCGGATCATGGATCATATCCTTGAAACAAAAACATCCATTAGTAGTGTGTGTGATCAAATTGTAATACTTTCAAGTTCATGGAGGAAAAACTACTATTGTTTTAACCTCTTAAGGTTCATATGGAAAATATTATGTGAAACATGGGATATATAAAATTCCAAGTTAATGAGATGTACTAACCATAAGTTTGTCGAGTTTACTAATATTCATATCTTCTGCAACATACTCCAACAAAAACCACTTTTTGACGCAACTACATGTGGTTCCTTAATCTCTAAGAGTGTTGGAGATGAAATTGTTATCATATAAGCCATGACGGGTTAAAACATGTATCTGGTCACTCTATGAACATAAAAAATGGAGTTTTTACGGTCAAGAACATTAAAGAAATAAACACTGCAAATCACTTAAACATAATGTTTACCTTTGATTTAGACATCTTCCATAATTGGTTACCTTTATGCAAACCTTTAATCAAAATAGGAGGCCTTGCCATCTTTCAAATTACAAAAGTTGTTAGTTATATGACAACAATCATGCTATAATAGGGAATTAAACATGATGCATAATGAAGACAAGTTAAACATTATATGTGATATTTTATGTATGACATTTGTTGATATTAAACATGAAATACATTTTCTTAAGCAATCGAGTCATTGTTGTGAGATGACTTTCATCACGACAGTTGAAAAAAAATAAAGTCGACTTTAACTCATGTAATGTAATCAATACAAAATAAACTCATACAAACAATCATTCAGAAATTTCTTCATTTACTTTTTTCTAACTCACACAACAATCTTTAACTCAGTAAAAAAGAAGAAGAAGAAAACATAGTTTAACTCTTTTTTCTTTATTTTAAGGTTAACCGTTAAAACCCATTCCTTCATATTTTCTAACTCACATAAAGAATCATTCATAAATAAACTCATACAGATTTCAAAAACAAACATTTATTCTATCTGAAGAAAAAAGTTATGTTGTTATTTGGGTGGTGAATAATCTAGGAGAAACATTCATTCACAAATCAACTCACACAAATTTTAAAAACTCGCATGAACTAAAAATGAACAACATGTACATATTACACATTATAGTGTATTAACACATAAAAATGACTTAAACCAACAAAACATACATACATTAAAGGAAAGAGCGAGTTACCCGACAAAATTAAGGATACATGTGGTTATGAAAAATATATTTGATTTGATGTTAAATGAGAGAGAAAATAAGAGCTAAAAAAGTGAAGGAATGAAGAGTTTTAAAAAATAAAAATAAAGCAAGTAGAATGTCACTATGGAGAAAAGAGGGAGAAATCAATTGAAGTATGATATAAGAAAGGAGAGACAAAGTGAAGTTACTAAATGATTGAGGTGTTCAAATCCAACCCGATTCAAATAAAAATTTTAAATCGATTTAAAAAATCGAAAACCACAAAAAATCGAATATTATGAGTTTGATTAGATGTCATTTTGTAAAAACTATTCAGTGCGAATCGATTTCGGATTGATTTTTCAAAATCGATTCAAATCGGATCGAACCGCGTACATATATTTTTATATGTTTTGTTTATTTATTATTTGATGATATTCATTTTTTAATGTTATCTATTAGTTTAATTTAATCTATTTATTTTTATTATTTCATTTGTTTTAATCATTATTAATCATTCATATTTTATAATATTAACTTTTAATATATTATATGATATATATTATATTAAATATATTATTTATTAGTATTTTTTATAATTTTAATAAAAAATATAATTTATAATTTGGATATCAAAAAATCGATTGAATTAAATTGTATGAAATTGGATTAGATCAGACAATTTTTTTCAATGAATTATCAAAAATCGAACCAAACATTAATAAATTTTTTTAGAATTGGATAAATTTTTACCTCAAAATCGATTTAAACCGCACGACGAACACCCTTACTAAAGGAGATGGAAGTCAAATTAATTGATTGATTATCCATTTAATTACAATTTTAGTCTTTTTATTTTACTTGATTAATGAAATTGGTCACTTCATTTTAAATTTAAATATTTTTGACCCCTCTCATACATTTGTATTTAAAATTAATGACAATTAATCATCCTATATAAATATATTGTGGAATTTTATAAATAAAAATATATATTAAAAAAAATATCTCATCGATTTTCTATGAAAAACATAATAGAGAAACAGAAATTATTTAAACTTTAAAATAGGAGAATTAATTCTGTGAATCATGTAAAATTGGAATTAAAACTGAAATTTAACCTATTAATTTAACTAATTAATTTTATCTTTATAATATTTCGTTGCTTGAATTTTAATCATAATTTAGTCCTAACAAAATACTAAGTATTACCAAATCAAAAGATATATATATATATATATATATATATATATATATATATATATATATATATATATATATATAGATATATATATATATATATATATATATATATATATATATATATATATATATATATATATATATATATATATATATATATATATATATATATATATATATATATATATATATATATATATATATATATATATATATATATATATATATATATATATATATATATATATATATATATATATATATATATAATACAAACAAATAAGAAATACTAAAAAGTAATTGTTTTTGCACATAATGCATTATATGAATTTTTTACTCAAATAATTCACTTTTTTAAAAAAAAAACTCAAAATAACCCACTTTTGAGTTTATTTCTCAAACTACCCCATTTTTAAGAGGTGACACCAAATGAATTGGTGTTTGCTCTCTAAGTTAAAGAGGTGACGCCAATTGAATTGGCATATGCATCTAGTGTTGTCAATTCAATTGGCGCATATGTGTGTAGTTTTAAAGGAGACGTCAATTGATTTGACACCTTTGTGTGTTGTGTATTTTTTTTTTTGAAAAAAAATGTACATTATAGATAAAAGTCAAAATTGAACCAATTGATATTAATATTAATATGCGTTTACATACACTAATAAAAAAGACTAATGTCGTTGATCGGGATGACCTAACCGACCTCCGGTACCACATCCCTAGCTGCCCGAACGCGTGACCCTAATCCATGTTGATGATTCACCCTAGGTGTTTGAGGATTTGAGGACCTAGGAACATCACTACCACCTGCAGAAGATTGCCTAAGATATTCAGACAAATTCGCGTAGTCCCGTGTATGAAATAAAGCGCTACCTCCATAGATGAGTTCGTGACCCATGCCAAAGTAGTTGGGTTGTGTTTGAGTTATTGGAGGGCGAACAGGACGATTGAAGGGAGACATTGGTGTGAATGATGCGTCGAGGAACCGTTGAAATGATTATTGTGGTGTTTGGTAGCCATATAGTTGTTACATGTTTTGGTTTTGTGATGTTTGGGATTTTTGGCTATAATAGGAGGATGAGCGGTTGGTATTAAATGATCGCTAAGTGTTTTGGCTAAGGTGGCCATGGTAGGGTGATGTATTTGGTGCATAACGGTGTTGGGTATCTTGCTGATGATCTACTTGTTGGTGGTGGTACAGGTTATGCTCTTGGTATTATGGTTGGGTGTTTGGCATGTTAGAGTCGTAAGTTTGTCTGTTTGTGGGCCGAACATTTTGATGGATAAGGGCTTGTGAGTAACCGGTATAAAAATGTTGTTGGGGGTTAGATGTTGAACCTTATTGTGTGTAACTTACCTGGCATGGATCGTATAGGTACATATCCTCGGCGAGGAACTGAAATCCAATTGATTAGTACCAAGCCATATAATTACGAGTTGGTTTTTCTTCGGTTGGCATCATAACGTCAGTTAAGACATGATCTTGCCGGTGCTTCCATTTTTGACACTCAGATCTAACGAAGTTTTGCCAAGGGTTAAAGTTCCATTGGTCGCTAGCTTTTCGTAGATGCCATTCTTCAAGGTTTATCGGGGGATCTGGGATGTGTTGAAGCATACCGAACTGCAATTTAACACGATTACTATGGTGCATCTCCGCAATGGTGAATATTATGATCGGTGTGCATGCAGTCTGAACGACTGCATCTTGTTCGTTGATTTCATGGTCATGATCCAAGTTTAGATATGGACGCCAAAATGAACTGAAATGTGAAAATATATTGGATTATAAAATGAGTGATAATAAAAAACAAATTATTACGAATTAATTAGGTTAATGGTAATACATCTGCTGGTCGAAGGTGATCCAAAGATTGCGATACTGGGTAATACAGTGTTTAGGACATCTATTGTAACTCATACCACGTGCCAACCATCTGCACCAAAAAATTAAATATATTATTTAGAGATAATAATCGGTAAATTAAGTAAATAGAGTCCATTGTTAAGAACTTACTTTTGTGCATACGAGAATGTGAACGGGTTGTGGTTGACGGGCGCTAGGGATGGTAGTCTAGACTAATCCCGTGCTTGGAGCAAAAATAACACATCCAGAAAATGTAGATGTGTCTTTGTGTGCATTTTTACACAAAGGACTATAAAGGAGCCATATGGACTGACGCCTATGTTCAAAATTCCAAAGGAAGCGCAAAATGGAATGATGCTAGCTCTTGCATGCATGATCATGTCATGTTCTTCTATTAATACTCTTTCTCATACCAACACAAATTCATACTTTTACTCAAACCAACACAAATTTATACTCTTACTCAAACCAACATAAATTCATTGTCAAACCTACGCAACTTCATTATCTTACTATGTCATCTGCATCCAAATATATTATCAATGCTCACTTCAACGTGAGACATATGAGTGTGATGTATATAGGTTTAGTTTTCGAAACACCGATACTATCCGATTTACGATCAAGAGAAATTCAAATTTCTTGCATTTGAAAAAATGAATAGAATCCCGTATAGGATCTTGTCTTGTGTCACAAATCACATATCAGAATCCAATTTATTTCGAAAACAATCAATGCAAATTTTACCGGCTAAAGGTGCGAGACGATGAAGATGTTGAATACATGTTTGTTAGTCACAAACATTCTAGTTGCAACTCTATTGAGTTATATATTAATCTCCAATAAAGTATACCATCTCAACAATCTCAGATAACTAAGTTGAATATGATGAATTTGATTCAGAAGACTCAGATGAAGCCGACCTAGAAGCAGAAGCAGAAGTCAACATCGTTGATGAAGAAGAAGAAGAAACCGAGACACAAGTCGATCATATGTTGAACAACAACATTGAAGATGACAACCATCCATCACCATTACCTCTAAGTCATGTATATAATCCGCCTTAACATATGACAAACATGGACTTGCATGACGATGACACATCTGACAATGTTTTTTATAACCCGTATCCACGGTCAGAGGGTGAGTTAAAAGTGAGAGACACGTTCTGCGCTAAAGAAGAATGTGTGCGAGCTATCAAAAAATTTCACATGGATGACTCTGCTGATTTCACCATAAAACGCACTGATTCGAGAAGGTATGTCATCGAATATCGTAACATCCTTTACAAGTTCCGGTTGGCTGCGTCTCACAGGAAGATAAGCGATTCTTGGGAGATAGCTTATATAGACATACCTCATAGTTGCATTGCCACTAATGTACAGGATCACCGAAAATTAAACGCTGAATTGATATGTCAAGACATTTTTCAGCTTGTTAACAAAGACCCATCAGTTAAGGTGAGTATAATAATATCTCATATTGTCACATAATATAATTATACTCCCTCTTTCAAGAAAGCGTGGATTGCAAGGACAAAGACTGTTGAACAAGTATTTACCAACTAGGAGGATTCATACAAAGAATTGCAACGGTTTTTATGGGCACTTAAAGCATACGCACCAGGAACTGTTGTAATTATGGAGACATTACCAACATTTACGTCAGACAGAACTTGTGTTGCTGGAAATAATATTTTTCACCACCTCTTTTGGGCGTTTCAACCATGTATCAAAGGTTTTGCATTCTGCAAACCTATTATTCAAATTGATGGAACATGGTTATATGAAAAATATAAGGGCACTTTGCTTATGGTTGTTGTACAAGATGACAACAATGATGTCTTTCCCATTGCCTTTGCTCTGCTTGAAGGTGAAATCGCTGGTGGTTGGGGTTTCTTCCTTAGTCATCTCAGAACACATGTCACTCCACAAACCAATCTCTGTTTGATTTCAGATAGACATGCTGCTATTGAGAGTGCTTATAATAACCATGATAACGAATGACATAATCCTCCTTTTAGCCATGTCTACTGCATTAGACATATCACACAAAACTTCATGCTTGCAATCAAAGACAAGAATCTTTGCAAAAAAGTGGTGAATGCAAAGTATGCTCTAACTCAATCATCATTTCAACATTACCGTAAGGAAATTTGATTGTATAATGCAAATGCATGAAGGTGGGTGGATAACATACCATTAGAGCACTGAACAAGGACATTTGACAGAGGTTATCGATGGGGCTGCATGACAACAAACCTTGTGGAATGCATGAACGACGTATTCAAAGGCATTAGAAATATACCAATAACCGCATTGGTCAGAATAACCTATTTTAGGTTGGCATCGACCTTCGCAACCGGAGGTGAAAGATGGAGTGCAATGTTAATGTCATGTCAATTATTCAGTGAATGTTGTATGAAAATGATGAAAGAGGAAACTATCAAAGCTAGCACACACACAATTACAATCTTTGACCGTTATAGGCAAAATTTCAGTGTACAAAAAATAATGTACCATAATGAGGGGAGACCAAATTTATCTTATGCTGTCAGACTAAACAAAAGTTAGTGCGACTGTGGAAAGTTCCAGGCCTTCCGTATTCCTTGCTCCCATGTCATTGCGGTATGCGCACATACTCGACAGGACACTTACAACCATCCATCCGATGTTTACAAGGCCATTACCGTCATGAATGTCTATAACGAAAGCTTTTTAGTGCTAGCAATGGATGAATATTGACCTCCATATCAAAAGGACATAGTTTGACACAACGATGAGATGCGAAGAAAGAAAAAGGACGGCCAAACAACACCCGTATTGAACAGAAATTGATACGATTGATAAAATGATAAGATTATGTAGTATATGTCGTCAACCCGAACACAATAAAAAAAGTCTCAATCTAGGAGCAACCTCTGCATCATAATTTAGTACCTCCTTTCAATTTTTGTAACCTTTGATTTTAATATATTAACAACTTTTTGTTACGACAAGGTTAACAACAAACATCACTCCAACTTAAACACACTTAAAATCGAACATGTATGAATAAACAACACAAGCAACAAATATCAAAACAGATAAAAATACTTAACCAAAACATTTAAAAACAATATTTCTAATTGATTACAACAATCAAACTGATGTCACCTGATCTAAACATCAATTCCCTAGCATCTTTATCATTTTTTATTCGCATCCAACCACGTACGACATCGAGTCTCTCAATACTTCTAATTTTTCCGCCTTAAGGTATGTTTCCGTCTAACCAACGAACCAACTCCCTATTTAGTTGCCCGAAACGACAACTGTTCCTGAACATCATCTCCACCGAAGACTTATCTCTCAAATAAATCATTTTTGCATAATGACGACGAAGACAAACCATGTTTGCAATATAATGAAAAGAGATATGGAAAAATGAATCACGGAGACGCCAAACCAATTGACGCCTCCTCTCATTTTATACATATGAACGCCAATTGAATTGACAATACCACGCGTCCCTCTTTAAAATTAAGAGTATGCGCTAATTGATATGACACTTGCACCTTAATTTTTTTTTAAAAATAAGATAGTTTAAGAATTAATCTAAAAATAAATTATTTTAAATTAAAAAAATGAATTATTTAAATAAAAAATTCGCAATATATTACTATTTTACTGAACTAAAATAAACGAAATCATGGGTTCATTTATACACTTAATTTAATTTTTCTAATATAAAAAAAAAAACTGTTCTCCTAATATAAAAAATAAAAATAAATTCTGGGCATCGTCGTGAGATCTCAACCGAGGGTGAGGTTTGCAATCTGGAACAGTTTTGCATCGTTCATTCAAATTCAATCATAACAAATCAAGCTCTGTAAAAGGTTCGTTACAATTAGGTTTTCATTTCAATTCAATTCGATTCGATCCATACCGCATCCTTTCGATTCATTCAAATCTCTGCACAATTCGTTTATCCGATTCATCAAATCTGCAACAGTGTGTTGTTTTCGAGTTTTCACTTCATCGAAGATCAAACTCGATCTGAAGTTGACGCGATTTGATTAATTTACGTTTGGTTGTTTCAGGAGCGAAGAAAGGAAAAACGAACGATGATGGTGCCGCTACTTGCTTTGATCGTTGCACTTTTTATTCCAAATGGAATTTTCGCAAGTCCTTCCACAGTTCCCGCATTCCTTTGGTCGTCTCATTATAATCTGTAATAGTTTTTCATGTGATTTTTCGTTTGATACTCTCTATTTACATTACATTGGTTAATTAGCATATCTTCACTATAGAATTAATTATTTTTATGCTGTTTCATTTGTGTTTTTGTGGTTATGTTTACTTGCAATTTGCTAGCTAACTATTGTAGATTTATGTTTAGTTTAGGATATAGAAAAGGTTTTGTAGCTCTTTCAATGGGTTTTGGAGTGATAGTAAAGATGTTGCAAAATGGAACAAAGGAAATTTTTTGAGTAGGAGTTGAAATCTAGTCTAGTAATAATACTGTAATACCAATACCCATGTGTCAACAGCTTTAGGTTTCTTTTCGAATTGCCAGCCCATTTTGGTTCACTACAGACATGGGCAGACCGGGGATGGATTTTCGGGATTATTCAACAAAACTTCATTCTATGATTTATGGTATATTATAAGTTTGCAGATTTTTTGGTTTTTAAGGTGTATATGTATAGTAAAGAATGGAAGCAGCAGATAAGCAGAAAACATAAACAGTGTTTAAATGAAAAACTTAAAACATTGGTAAAATATACAAAACGTTTATTTAGTTCTTGTATTGTCTTTAGTGGCAATAATGCTAATGTGTGAGATGCTTCTTGTTGTAATTGTATGCACCTGTACCATGTAAGGATGGGGTTGTAACTTGTAACTGCATAATCCTTGAGTTTTCATGTCTCATGTTTACATTATGCTGTTCAACATATCAGAAAATTGTTTATAACTTCTGGACCTTTGCAGGGTCTCAGATAATGGATTGAAGGGGTCCGTTAATTATCAGGTCATTTCTCCAAAAGACCTAGCAAAATCTGTTTTATCTCAAGCAGGCTGGTCAAATTTTCTGGTATTATACTATTCTACAAGACTAGTTTTGTATTATGTATTATGCAGTTCTCTCCCTCATTCTCTTCTCGACCTTTATAGTGAAGGGATTGTTAATTTACTTTCTATTAATGCTAGCATTTATTCCGTTTTTGTTTCTTCTATCATTGTTGCTGCTGCAGTATTTTTAATTTTAATTTTAATTTATTTTGGATAGTGCAAAGGGAAGAAATTTCAGGATCCTCTCGATCTGGCACTTCTATTTGTTGGTGGAGAGGTAATATCTCATCTATATAGATAGTTTGTGTTGCAGCAGTTTTACTATTATGCATTTGTTGTTTACTTGATCTTTAGAGATTCCTATCAATGAGTGCAGTGGTATTGCTTCAATAAACTATGTTACATTTTACCTTTGCAGTTACAATCTTCAGATTTAAGTTTGAATGCAGATTCATCACTTTCATACTTGCTTAAGGTGAGAATCATGACATGCAGTTTATTAAGGTTTTTGTGCCAACCTGATTCAGGACAGTTAATGGTATGAATTTGACTGTGACATTTTTCTTTGTCCATTGTCATGCACAGGACTCTTTTGTCAGATCCAACACTTCCATGGCATTTCCCTATGTTTCAGCATCAGAGGATGTAAATTTGGAAGATTCATTGGTTTCAGGATTTGCTGAAGCATGCGGTGACGATTTAGGAATTGGCAATGTTGCTTTCCTTGGATCCTGCTCCATGGGCAATGGGAATCATGAAGAAACTGCAGCTTTGCACTCAGTTCAAGTAATATACAAATTCACGTCACATGACCGATTATGGAATTTTAGGTCCTGTTCTTGTAATGGTGCATGATGCTCTTTATTGTCCATTATGACTTTACAGGGCTATTTGACCCAGAGGATGGAAAAGAGTGACAAAGGGAAAACAGATTTGGTTGTGTTCTGCAATGAACAGTCTCGAGCTTCGAAAAATGTTGACAGAACACAATCTGAAGGTACCTCTACTTCAGAGTTATGGGCTTTGCCAGAATAATCTTATCATCTGCTGAATTCTAATGCATGTTGTATATTTTTAGGTGAAGTTTTATCTGAGCTTATCAGCTCTGTAGAGAAGTCTGGGGCAAAGTATGCAGTTCTTTACGTGTCAGATCTCTCAAAGTCAATCCAGTATCCTTCTTACAGGGAACTGCAAAGGTTTCTAGCAGAAAGTACAATAGGGAATGGATCAGTCAATTCTACAGTCTGTGACGGTGTTTGCCAGCTTAAATCATCGCTTCTGGAGGGGCTTTTTGTGGTAAGCTTCTTTGCCAATTTTTACAAGTTCAGTGAGTTGATAACTTGGGAGGTTTTATTGATTTATCTTGCATCTGTAACGAACATGCTAATCTGACAAGAGAAAATCTTCAGAATAAAACATGATATAGTTACAATTATATACCACCTATATTTTTTCATGTTCCATTTTCTTCTTCTGTCTTCCCCTTTCTTTCTCTGATTAAATTCTCTGGTACCACAAGTACACTTCATTGGCATGCTTGTATTGGTTTCTGAGTTCTGACTTAATTCCTCAAATTTTAATTATGCAAGCATGGAAATATTTCCCGTAGTATTTGAACATCCTCAAATTCTGAGTTCTGACTTAATTCCTCACTTGGAAGGTCTTCGGTCTCTTTTTTATTATTTTTTTTATATATTTTTTTATTTGCTTCCCTACCGATTATTAAATTGATTTATATTTTGGTTTGTGTTAAAACTTCTGGCCACTATTGCGTGGCATCTTTCCATGTAGAGCTGCTGTCCTTCAATCTGATACATGAAAATTGTTAAACTGAAGTATTCATAGCCTCTGCGCACCAAATTTAAGATCAGCTTGTATAAATATTCATAAACATACTATGTTGAGGATTGAATTATTGATGTGGTTGCATCAACTGAATTTCAAATGGTATAATGTCAGTAAGTTTGTGAGCAAGATCATGGAATCGCATGATCCTATGACTAGCACTTCAATCCATGCTGGATTGCCTATAGGATTAGCCACCATTGGATCTCAAGTTGGTGTCATGACCGGTGTCGTCAAATATCGGCCATGGCGGATATCAGCGGCGGCTTTTAGGATCTCCACCACGGTCAAATATGTACAGGATGGCAGTGCCATGGTGCTACATGCCTATATGGTGGCACCATATGTGGGCCGTTATTGTGGGGTTTTAGGATTTTGGCTCTCCGTCATGGTCCACCTTTGATAACACTGGCCATGACAGATTTCCCCCCAATCTGGGTCAGGTTTATTAACAGAAAAGCCTTTTTTAATAAAAAATTAATATGTACCTTGTCGGGTTTTGAAAAAAAACAGGTTTTAAACAAAAATAAATAGAAAACATAACATTGTTCTTTTCCTTCATTGTGCGCAAGTCGCTCTGTTCAGAGTCAAAATGACAACACATCCATTTATTCTCTACTGCCGTCTCTCACACCTCGGTCCGCCTGCAACTGCGAGACGGCTTCGTCCCTCTTCCCTTTGTTTCCCTGTTCCTTGCAAGTTGTGTGTGGTTCCTCTGTTTCTGGCGAGTTCATCCACTGTTTTTTCATCAGTAAATGGTTATGATTGGACTGTATTGACCATTAAAATCAAAATAGATTTTTCTGAAATTTAATAATATTAATTATCCGCATTACACTGAATGGTGGAAATCAGCTCTTACTTATACTTGATACTATGCCCGAAACAGCTATAACAGCATTTCATTAAAATTTGCATCTACGTCTGACAATTGGCTTAGTTTGGGTCCTACAGAGTAGGAGTTTGTCTGTTTAATAGCATCTTCTTAGCTTTGTGGGAATATTACAAAATTTATGATATCCTGATGAGACTTGCTTTTGTGATAATCCAGGGAATAGTTTTGTTAATAATTTTGATATCGGGACTTTGCTGTATGATGGGAATTGACTCCCCAACAAGATTTGAGGCGCCACAAGACTGATGATCCATTTGTTAAAGCTAATAATTGTTCTGGTGCTGGGTCCTACTTCATTAAAATATTACTGCTACATTATTTGTGATTTTTATGGAGGCTCGGTTGAATTCCTGTAATTTTCTACTTATTTAAGGGACTTTTCATGTTACCAGTATATAAAAGTAAAACATCTTTGTAGGTTTTAATTTTGATCCTGTTGGTGTTGTAAACTTTTAAGTAAGAAGCAATTTCAGAATATGTTGAGTGTTCTGTTTTCTCATCTTGAATGAACCATGCATTACGGATTGGATACTGTTAGTGTCTTTCTTCATAAACAGAAATAATATTTTGACTTTAAAAATTGAAACTAAAGCTTTTAAGATACTTAAATAATACTATTGACTTAAAAAAAAAAGTAACCAATAGATAAACTAATAACATGACTATCAACTAGTGACAACTGTGAATATAGAGTCTGCAGGTCTCTCCAATTGATAAGCTAATAATTAGTACCATGAGTATCCATCCACTGGTGACATCTGTGCATGCAAGAGTCTGCAGCACCCCCTAAAAAATTGGAACACCTAACCTTTAAAGTGATAAAGGACCAAAACTAAAATAAATACTACTACTAGTATTCCTAACATTTTATAAAAGATGATTTCATTTTTTGATTTGTATTTATTGTCACGAGAATATATGTTCAATAAATAATAAAAATAAATTAGTAAACTCATCTTATCTTTTATTTATTTATTCTATAATATGTCTTATTTTACCCTTTTATACAGTACTTGTTAAGATCAATATTTAAAAAGAGAAAAAAAAATAATTTTATACAATTCTTTATATTATTATTATTATCATAAATGTTAAATGAATAATAGTAATAACTTTTGGACGTGACTCACATACCATGAATAAAAGGTACAATTGAAAATGGAGTATAATATGAAGTCTGTGTTTGGTTCTACTTAGATAAAAAATATTGATTTCAAGTGAATTAATTCTATAAAAATTAAAATATGATTAAAATTGAGTTGAAAATAAAGCAATTTACAATATGTAAAACAAATTGAACATTCAATTTGAGTGTGAAAACCATGTTTAGTGTATGTTTGTTTTTATTTTTGAGAGCCCAGAGTGATTTTAAAGTGTAAAATTATATTGAAATGTTTAATTTTTTACAAGTAAAATTAACATTATTTTAAAAATTGATTCAATTTTAAATTATGATTTATGATTTTTGAACTGAAGCATGATTACCAAAATAATTACAAATGTAAAAGCAATGTTAGTTTAGATAATAAATCATACAACTCAATATTAATTTACTAAATAACTTAACATTTGTACGAAATTATATTAGAAATTAAAAGTGGCAATTTGTTAGTAAATTTTTTTCTTTCCAAATATGATAAATGTATGTATGTCTCTATTTAAAGAGAATAATTCATGAAAAATGTGAAAAGGATAAATTTGTAGATAAAGTTGAGTCAGAACCGTTCAGACTTAAATGGAGTTGCTGAGCCAATAGGCGAGGCATAAATTCTCATCAATCGGTGCAAAGTTTTAAAATATATATTTTCTTTTAAATTATACTAGTACAGTATCATTATTTATCTTATCATAACATATAATTCCTTAAAATATCTTGTGAAATAAATTAAATATTTTTATTAAACGTATCTGTTAAGCAAACAAAAAGAAATAATTATACAACAACATTCATATGATATTTGCGTGATTGTTCACAAGTATGGTGTAGATTTAAGCACATGTAACCCTCACATTTAATTTCCTTTACTTCCCACCCATATTCTTCTATCCGTTCATAACCAAAACATTAACTCTCTCTCATCTTTTCTCTCTCTCTCTCCCACGCTCTCTCTCTCTCTCTCTTCATAATTTTTCCATGCTACTATTTCATTAGGTGCAGCATTAATTGTTAGTTGTTTGGTATTTGTTGTACACATCCATATTCTTATCTCTTTTAAGCTTATTATTTTTAAGTTACACTTGATAATTATTCAAACCTCTTTAGCTTCATTCAACTCAACATGGAGATTGAAGCATCGAGTGGTGGTAGCAACAACAACAAAAGATGCAACATGGATGAAAGTGAAGAAGAAGAAGAAACATATTGTGGCATTACTAGAGGAAGTTTCTTAGCATGGGAAGATCTAAGAGTTATTATACCAAATTTTGGTAAAGGACCAACCAAAAAAATTCTTAATGGCCTTCATGGTTTTGCTGAGCCTGGTAAAATCATGGCTATTATGGGCCCTTCTGGTTCCGGAAAATCAACTTTGCTTGACACTCTCGCAGGTTAAATTCGTTACTTATTATTTTTCTTACATATCTGGTCACGGTCATTATTATAAGCAAATAATCTTTTTAGATTCAGTTCGATGAATCTGAAAACAAAATCTTGACTTCTAATATCATTTTCTCAATGAAGCTAGACAACTTCTTTTATTCAATTGAGTTAAGAGATTTATTTTTTTGGATTTGAAATGATTTTATTGTTTATAAAAGAAAATTCAATTCAATGGTAGTGAAACTAAAGGGCCCTTTGTTTTAATGGTTTGGTCTATGGTGGGGTATGATATTATTTTCCAACATTAAAATTGCATTACAAATGATGGAACACTTCCAAACAAATACTCAAAAGCCAAATCTATATTGCTATTTTGATGGTATTTTGAATTTATTTTTCTACTTTTTAAAATAATTACATAGAAATAAAATTAGGATTTTATTATGATTAAAACTTTTTAAAGTAATGATTTTTTAAACTTTTACCGGGTAATAAATTGGCGGTATATAATTTGCCATTGAAAAGGAGAAGTTAATTAAAAGTAGTAGCCCTCTAAATTTATGTTACATAATTACATCTTCAATTTTGGTGGTTGGAATTGTTAATTAGAAAATCATTGTTATATTGTTTAACCTAACTTGTGGACTTTGATAAGGTATATTTAATGAGCTTGAGAATGTAGTTGTGTTTACTTAAACAAATTAATTAAAAATACGGTTTAGAAATATTTAATAAAGTCTTATTCCGACATTGTTTAGATTTAATTGTAATAAATTTTAGATCTTGTGCGATAGCATGTCATGAAAACATAGTGGTTATCAAATTCCATGAATATTGGCAAACTACACTTTAAAGCCCCATGTCCCATGTAATTAGTTGGTTGGACCATTTATAGTTGTTTTTCTTGTCTTGTTATTTGCACTTGTAATGGGATTTGGCCTCATATTAGCCCTTCATTCCACCTAACAATCATAAATACTTTACTAGTATTGCATAACTTATTTTGCTAATGAAATTATAATCATATTAGCATCAACATTAATCACAAGTTAATTTCCACTCCTTTCAAATATCTCTAACAACTTCATTAACTAGTCTTTTTTTACATATTATTTTTTAGTGCTAATATTTTTGAATCTTTGAATGTGTCAATATTTTGCAGGTAGACTCTCCAAAAATGTTGTAATGACAGGAAATGTTCTTCTCAATGGGAAGAAAAAAAATCCAGGCTATGGTTTTGTTGTAAGTAATGCTTTCCTTTTTAGATGATAAGCATGTCAGTGTCGATGTTGAGTTTTCGGTTTTTGGTGTCTGCGCTTCATAGATGTCACGTCATAATCTCTAACTATAGAAACTAACTGACGAACAATTTTGAATGATACTGAAACTTCAGGCATACGTAACACAAGAAGATGTGTTATTGGGAACTTTGACAGTTAGAGAAACTATAACATATTCGGCGCATCTACGTCTTCCGACATCGATGGCGAAAGAAGATGTTAGCGGCATAATCGAAGGAACAATCATAGAAATGGGTCTTCAAGACTGTGCTGATAGGTTAATAGGTAACTGGCATTTGAGAGGTATAAGTGGTGGTGAAAAGAAAAGACTTAGCATTGCACTTGAAATTCTCACAAGGCCGCGATTATTGTTTCTCGATGAACCGACCAGTGGATTGGATAGTGCTTCAGCGTTCTTCGTTGTTCAAACTCTTCGAAACGTTGCTCGTGATGGAAGGACTGTTATTTCCTCTATTCATCAACCTAGCAGTGAAGTCTTTGCGCTTTTTGATGATCTTTTCTTGCTTTCTGGTGGCGAAACTGTTTATTTTGGTGAAGCAAAATTGGCAATTGAGGTATAAATTTTTTTTTCTGTGGAAATGAAAAGTTTAATATGCTACTACGGGTTGAGTATGTTCTTCGATTTCTTGTGCAGTTTTTCGCTGAGGCTGGTTTCCCTTGTCCGCGTAAAAGAAATCCTTCTGATCATTTCTTAAGATGTATCAATTCTGATTTTGATGTCGTAAATGCCACGCTAAAGGGATCTCAAAGGATTCATGTATGTATACTTCTCTTTCTGAGATCTAATTTCATTTTCATGACAACCCTTAATCACATGGATTTGTTTCTTTCGATTTTTCCCTCTTATTAGGATGTCCCAAATTCAGCAGATCCTTTTATGAACTTGGCAACAGCACAGATTAAGGAAAGGTTAATCGAGAGATTTAGGCGTTCAAATTACGCGAGAAGAGTAAAAGACAAGATTCAAGAACTATCAACTCATGTAAGCATTACTATAATTCCCAAAATCCATATGATATTCTGTGTGTCAGTATCGTATCTGGTGTCTGATTCGGTTAGTGATAATCGTGTTATAGGAAGGGCTTGAAAATGAGGCAAAATATGGAAGCCAAGCTAGTTGGTGGAAGCAACTCTCTACACTGACAAAGAGATCATTTGTGAATATGAGTAGAGATGTTGGTTACTATTGGTTGAGAATTATAATCTACATCATTGTATCTATATGTGTTGGAACTATCTATTTTGATATTGGTTATAGCTATACTTCAATCTTGGCTCGCGGTGCGTGTGGTGCATTTATATCAGGATTCATGACTTTCATGTCGATTGGAGGCTTTCCATGTTTTATTGAAGAAATGAAGGTAAAAATCGATGAAGTTTTCGTCATTACTTTGAAAGAGCTTATTTTACTATGTTAAAGCTCTTTTAGATAACTCGTTCTGATAAACTATATAACTTTTAGGATACGGTGAGTTTACGGTCGTTTCATCTTTGAAACAGGTATTTTATCGAGAAAGGCTTAATGGATATTATGGCGTAGCGGCATATATTTTATCGAACTTTCTATCATCGTTCCCATTCTTGGTTTCTATCGCTGTTACTTCTAGCACCATCACGTATAACATGGTGAAATTCAGGCCAGGATTCGTTCACTTTGCGTTTTTCGCTCTCAATATCTACGGATGCATCTCAGTGATCGAGAGTCTCATGATGGTTGTAGCTTCACTTGTTCCGAATTTCCTCATGGGAATCATTACAGGAGCAGGAATCATTGTAAGAACAAAATGGCTCAGAAAATTCTACTCGAAACACCTATCCGATCCACACGTGTTAATAATTTTCATCCATTATTGTTCATGCAGGGAATCATGATGATGACCTCTGGATTCTTTAGGTTGCTATCTGATCTTCCAAAACCGGTTTGGCGCTATCCCATTTCGTATATCAGTTACGGCGCATGGGCAATACAGGTACCTAACTTCATATTGAAAGTGTGTCAGGTGTCTGGTGTCTTATGTCTGATACTGTCACGACACAGACATAAAGTTACATTCAATTACTTTATTTTTGATTTAACTATCAATAATTTGGACGCAGGGTTCATACAAGAACGACTTACTCGGACTCGAGTTTGAACCGCTAGTAGCCGGTGATCCGAAACTGACAGGAGAATATGTGATAACACACATGTTAGGGATTGAACTAAGCCATTCAAAGTGGTGGGACTTAGCAGCACTATTACTGATTCTCATATGTTACAGGATTCTATTCTTTACTGTTCTCAAATTCAAGGAAAGAGCATCACCATTGTTTAAAAACCTTTATGCCAAAAGAACCATACAACAGCTAGAGAAAAGACCTTCATTCAGAAAAATGCCATCTTTTCCTTCCTTGAGGCATCAACCACTTCACTCACTATCTTCTCAAGAGGGTCTTGATTCTCCACTTCAATACTAGAAGAACAACAACTACAAAACAAATAAACATATATACTTTATAGTTATAATTAATTTCTGTTGGATTTTCAGATATTAGTCGCTTTCTTCTATCAGGTTATTTGATTAACACACAAAAAATTTGCATTTGTTTTTGTTAGTTTATATGTATAGAGGAAATGTTTCATGAATATTCCAATTAAGATAAGAAAAATGGGACATTTTGTGTCCTTGGATTACATTTTTTTAAATTGAATTTTCTGAGATTGAATAATGTCTTGTACAAATTGATATTGGTCTCTCTCATTGTCTTAGCCTTGAAAACACATCAGGTGAAACTTTGTTTGGTTTGGACAGATAATATATACCTGCTTGAACAAGATCTGGTCGGTATTGAAGTTGCCTAGAACTCAGCTGAGATAGGCATACAAACCTTGCTCCATGCTAAGGTGACCAGCTTTTTAAAGTTAATGTTGTTTGTCCATATAAATTTCTTAATGTAAGTGTCAAGTTTGTTAAGATTTGTTGGCCAAGTAGAGATTCTTAGGCCAAAATCCGCTGACGAATTTTCTGGATTTGTTGACCGAGTCAAAATCCGTTAAGCGGATTTTTTCTATTTTGCAAGGGGAATTTTTCTATCTCGGATTTGTTTATTAAGAAATTCTCATCTGACAAATTTATCCTAATTTTGACATTCGATACTTTGATTTCTTTTTCCATTTGACTTTATTTTTGATTCTTTCTTTTTGATTTTGCATCTATCAAGTCTATTACATTCAAATAGTCATAAATCAAAATCAATTTTTATTTATAGGACAATCTTCAATATAAACATAAGTTAGGGTTTCACATGTTACTTTGTGTGAGTAAGCTAATAAGGGTGAGAAATGAATGGTGAAAATCAAGTAAATTCCATTCTTATTGGCTCTCTCCATCTTAGTATTTTGTTTGTACCTCAAATAAAAGTAAAGACAAATATCACATATGGTGTTCCAATATCATTAACACAATTTCAATAATCTGTCATTTCCAATCAAACATGTTTTTCAATACTTGCATCGATTGGCAGCCGTTTAATTCAAGATAATCAATATGGCATCACTAAAACAAAGCATATCTATGAATAAACTTTTATATTAAATGATACAATAAGAAGTTTCAATAAACAATCTACTAAACATCATCTCTGCCTCACAAGTGTATAACTTAAGGACGAGTGTTTCTCTCATTTTTAGATAGGCCAAAAGACCTAATTGACCAAAGTCTAATTCATCCAAAATCTGCTCAACTCGACTTAATATATAAAAATGATTCACATGCTATGAGAAGGTACACAATCTCTGATCTCCAATTTGACTATATTAATCTTAAATCTTAAACTGACTTGAACGTTGAAGCTAACCATGCAAGTCCACCTCACGCCGCCGTAAAGGAGATCGGAGTCACCATTGAAGATCAACCGCTATTCAACTCTCTTCATTTGCGGTTCCTTCGTGGAAGTAGAGCACCCATCTCTGGTTCCCAAGCAGAATAATGGCACCGTAGGTACTAAAGGATCTCAAACCAACATCCAAAACATCAATAGGATGAGTTTAGTACGATAGAGTGAGACATGCTGATTCAACTGCTTCGTCTCTATATCAATTGGGATAATAACCCCGAGACAACAGTTGATTCCAGCCACGACTTATTGATGAACTACAACGTCATCAATAATCTGGAGCAACATATACAAAGAAATAGGATACAGGCCCAAAGATGATCGGAATAGTTAAAATAGACGGGGTTAGCTGACCTTGTAATCAGAGAAAAGATACCCCAAATTCTGGTCGTAATTCCAGACTTCCGACCGACATAGCTACCCCAAAGGAGGTAGCTATTAAGGAGACCCCGACCTCACATGTAAGAAGCTGGGGAGTTTGAACTACGACGGTAAAAAAGCATCCAGCCGACGCATTCAACAAAAGTAGTTCCGAGGGTCCTTAAGGCCCTGCGGCCATCTTAAAGTTACATCCTTGGAGCGGGTGACTACCCGAACATACATCATAATTCAAGTTCAAGTTGGGACACCTCAACATTCCGTCCAATCAAAGAAGGCGCTTTAAAGCGTAAAGGAAAAGACAACGTCCAAAGACCTCAGATACTGTCCATCCACATCAGATTCACATGCGAAGATTATTTACCTCATTGTTTTATTATTTATTTATAACAAATTCAAATATATATATATATATATATATATATATATATATATATATATATATATATATATATATATATATATATATATATATATATATATATATATATATATATATATATATATATATATATATATATATATATATATATATATATATATATATATATATATATATATATATATATATATATATATATATATATATATATATATATATATATATATATATATATATATATATATATATATATATATATATATATATATATATATATATACGTGTTTGTTTATCTCTCTTTCAGCCAAAACGCTTGAGATAGGGGAGCGCATACAAAATGCCATAATGTGCATATGATACGGATTTAACGCATCTCTACGATTATGATACAACTCAAGCACACTATAGGTAGGAATACGTATCTGATACATATTAGATGTATTTTGTGATTATGATATGGCTTAAGCATATTCCATGCCCAATTGCATATCCGTTACAGACTTAACACATCTATGCAATTCTGATGTGACTTAAACTCACTGCTTACATGGATGTTTATTTGGTATAGACTTAATAAATTTTTGCGATTATGATACGGCTCAAACACATTCTATGCCCTATTGCGCATCCCATAGGGACTCAGCGCAACTTTGAGATTTTGATACGACTCAAATGTACACCTAACTTCTGAGGCTTATTAAATGCACTTCCGCATATCCAACACACCCCTCCTTGAATCTAGCTAGTCCAAAGGCGTAGAGTTTGGAGACGCCCACCTTGATCCGAGCCAAGCTTCAAGGGCAGGGACAAAGATCCTACCCTTGGCAGGGGAACAATCCTCTGTGACATGAAGCACAATTCAAAATATAATTAAATGACCTCGACTTCGTCGATCCCGTGTAAGTATTATTTTACACAACCTAAGAGGGCGTGAACTAGGCTTACTGAATTTTAGAGAGAAAGTAACAAACTTTTGCCTGAAAAAAATTCTTGTTTACTTTTACTGGTTTTATGAGTAATGAAGTGATGAATTTATTTTTCTAGTTTAAGATATAGAAGTTATATGCAGAAAAATAAATGCAGTAAAGTAAATGAACACAAAGAATTATACTAGTTCCCCTTATCAACCAAGGGTACATCTAGTCCCCTCACACCCTGTAAGAGATTTCACTATTGTTAGATCTTTGTACAAACCTCACACCAATACTTCTCCTACAATCTACTAACAATAATAAAGAAGCACACAACTTTCTGAATCTCACAAACACCAATAACAATGAAGGACTTTGAATTACCCCGATTCAAAGGATCTTTCCAACAAATAGAAAGATAAACCTTCGTATTTGCAGCCACTTGTAAGAAAAACAACATCTTTCTTACAGATAAGAATCACCATACACTTGGTGAAAAATACAACAATTTGTATAAAATATATTATAGACAGACTTTTCAACAACTATGATGAAACTGCTACTTTGTTGCTTTTCTGATGTATGAAAGTTTAATTTTATCCTTCAATGAACAAATCAATATGATATAAAATTTAAGTGCTCAAGTGTTTCTCTAAACTTTTTCACATATGATTTGAAAATTATGCAGACAAAGATTTTTGTTAAAATGTTACAGACACTTGAAAAATAAAAAACATTTTCATGAAGAAGGTGTCATGCAATATGAAAAATCCTGCAATTTATAGCCATAAAGAAATCCTTTGGAGATCATGGAATTGTTTGAAAATAATCAGAATAATTATGCAATTATTCCAGAAAGTGTTTCATGAAAAAGTGCCATGAAAAAAAATTGTATTGTTTCATAATTTTTCATACCTCTTTGTTCCTTTTTGATAGTACTAGAGACTTTTGATCCTTCTTATAATATCATTCTTTTCTTTTCTCATTTTTTTTGAAGAAGTTTCGTTTTTTTCACTTCTTTTCACATCAATTTTTTAAATTTAGGATCATATTCTGTAGTACCCCAACTCCAAACTTAAAAATTTGCTCACTTCTAAGAGCAACCCCAAACATAATCTTTTTCATATACTTTAGAAACTATACTTCTACCTAATTCCAAAGGGAGGGTGGAAAGAAAAGATTTTTCAAGTAATATGGCTAAAATTTTAGGCTACGTCACCTAAAGAAAAACTTAGGCTCAAAGTGGTTAGCGATGGATATACCTATTACTACAGGGTGGTTTACAAAGGGTCAAAGTTATAAACAAAAAATTGCTCCAGTGTGTGTTGATCAAACCAGATAACTTAATCAAAAATAGATCAAACCAGATAAGAGAATAATGCATGGATACACTCATAAAGAAAGAAAAGTGAACAATGGAAATATTTGATTCAAACTTACTAGATGAGGTATCTGTAGGTTGAGTCAGATCTGTTGATTCTTTTCTCATCCTTCGCCTTCAAGTTGTTAGTTGCTATTGTGATGATCAAGTTTCTTTTTGATCAACCGTTCGATGCTAATATGCTAAACTTGCAATCTGAAAGAAACAAAACAACTACAAACTTGTTTATTAAAGACAACATGGATCTTCAAGGAAGAGTTACTTTGAGTAGCTAATTTCTCTTGTGGATGGTCTTGAATAAAAAGAAAGTAAATTCTTCAAAACAAAACTAATTAAAATTGATGGGTTTCCTCTTATTTAGCGCTTCTTTTCCATCTATAGCTTGACGCTCAATGCTCAAAACACATCAAGCACAAGGGATACCCTTACGCCAGTGAAAACTCCTTTTTTCATTCTTTTGTTAACTTCACTACCTTTCTCTTCCAATTGATAGCATGTCTCTAGATCTTCCACATATGGTGTCTATTGATATGCATTAAACACCACATTGTCCTTATTAAACTTCAAAATCAATTCACCTGTCTCCATATCTATTTTTGCCTTCCCGGTTGCCAAGAATGGGCTCCCAAGAATCATAGATCCCCCTGAATCTCCTTTGGTATCAAGCACTACAAAATTTGTAGGAAACACTAATCCATCAACATGTACTAACACGTCGCGTAAAATACCAACCAGTTGAGTAACAGATGAGTCAACTAGAGTGAGAATCGTGTAACTCGGTGTGATCTCACCCACTTTCAATTCTTTACTATTTTCAGTGGCATGGCATTTATGCTAGACCCAAGATCACACAGAGCATGCAGAATATTCACCTTACCGATATTGCAAGAAATAGTAAACTTACCTGGATCTTTTAATTTTGGTGGCAAAGCGTGAGGTACTACCACTTCATCCTTTTCAGTCAGGTTTACATGTTTCTGGACCACTTTTTCATTTTTTCCCTTTAGTAGTGCCTTCATAAATTTATCAAATTTAGGCATTAGTTCTAAAATTTTATGGAACGAAATACTTACCTGGAGAGTATCTAGCATTTCCTTGAACTTTGCAAACATCCCGACTTCATCATCTTGAACCCGTTTCTTTTTAATTATTGGGAACAATGACTTTACATCATCCAGTAAATGAGGGTTTGGCTCAGTCAAGATCTACTTCTTCATTATTCTCCACTGAGAGTTTTTATCAATGAGTTGATCAAGGGTGACTCATCTTTCCTCTTGGTCACCTTAATTGTTATTCTCTTCCTTTTCTATCTCATCTTTACCCTTTTCAGTAATCACCCCTAAATCTGTATTAATAACCTTGCATATTTCATTCTTAGGATTATCAACATTATTACCAGTGAATCCTCCACTTGAGCTTGGAAAAACATCTATTTGTCAGGATAATTAACCAATATGAGTCTCCAAATTCTTGATTGATGCATCATGGTTTTGTTCAAAATTTTATGGTTCCTAGTTACCTGATCAAAGCTACTTTGGGTAACTTTAATGAATTCTGCAAAGTCTCTTCCAACTGTGATGGATTCCTTTGAAATGGAACTTGTTGGCTTTGTTGCATACATTGGTTAGCATTGGAATTCTGATTATTTATCCACAGGAAATTTGGGTGATCTTTCCAACCCTGATTGTATCTGTTAGAATACGAGTTGTTCTTTTGAAAATGAGCAAACTGGACCTCCTCACTTGTCCCTTCCAACGAACACCTTCCATTCACGTGTACGCCTCCACATAAATCACACCTAAGTGCTTGTACCTGGCTCACGTTAGCTCTACCTAAGCTGTTTTCAACTAGATTTTTATTCAACAATTCAATTTGAACTAAAAGAGCAGTATGGGTATCAAGGGGTGACATACCCTTAGGTGTGCCCACAGTTTCAAGATTGACCCACCTTTCGCTTTTTGAACAGTACTCATTCATACACATCTTCTCAATGAGGTCTTTTACTTGTGGTTTGGGCATTTGGTGGATAGTACCTCTCGCAGAAGCATCCAATAACATGCGAGTTTGACTTTTGAGACCTTTGATGAAGTTTTGCATCTGCTCCATATTATTCATGTTGTGATTCAAGCATCTGCGCAATAAAAGTTTGAATATTCGCCAATCGTCATAAAGTGACTCAATTTCCTGTTGCTCAAAATTATCAATTTCTATTCCGCACTCGGCAAACTGAGTAGTAGTAAAAAATCTTTCAAGGAATTTATCTTCCAATTTCTTACAAGTCCGGATTGTTCCATTCAGAAGGCAAAGTAACCAATCTTTTGCCCTTCCAGTCAGTGAGAGCCCAAACAACCTCTATTTAACCTGGTTTTCAGTGACATCAGTCAGTTTACACATTAAAGTTGTTTCATAGAAGAGTGCAAGATGCGTCCATGGGTCTCTAATCGCTTTCCCGTCGAATGAATTTTATCTTAAACTTGAAAGTACATAATTTTTAATATCAAAGTTAGCAGGGTCTGCCGGTACAAACCCCTAGAAACCTATCCTTCATCAGTTCATTTACACTAGTCCCCTATAGTGAAGGGTTGTGCAGCTGCCATGACTTCTTCTTCAGATTCAGAATAACTTGATAGTTTCCCTTCTTCTAATATTCCTTCGTCCAAAGCTGCTTCTCTAACTGCTTTTCTGAGAGCACATGCAATTCTTTAAATTTTTGGATCCAATGGAATTAATGGCGATCCTGAACTGCACATACACAAACAGAATATACCTCAATAGCACTATGATAAACAAGAAATTAAAAATACTAAAAATAAAAAACAATTTCACAAACATCGCCTTGTTGAAAAATCAACAGTACCCGACAACGTCACCAAAAACTTGATGACTTCTCGGTAAGTGTACCGATAATGTCGAAGTAATAAAAAGATCGAATTCACATGGACTGCCTCCAAGCAAGAAAAAATGTGTGCAATGTATAAAAACTAGTAAAAAGAGGGGGAGGGGTCAATTTTTAGTGCGAAAAGTAAATAAACGCGTAAACAATGCCACGAAAGCGGTTAGGTTGTGTTCTAGAATCCCCTATTCCTATATTGTTGATGTTTGATTCCAATTATGAATGATATAATCATTATAACCCCATGGCTAATTAGAAAAACCGTTATAGTCGATCCCTCACTGAAGCTAGCCGATATATACCCGAATGCGTTGCACAATCGAACATAAAATAAAGTCGCCACCAAACTTTATTTATCCTAAAAGAGGGGAGGTTAAATATCAATAAAATCAAAGGGGAACAGAGAAATGAGTAAGGAACTCAGTTATGCAAGAGGAAGGTATTAACACTATGAGAATACGTAGGCATGAGGGCCCCAATCCTCCTCGAATACTCTTTCTCTAACCCATTTTCTGTTTTGCAGGTACATGAAGATAACAACACCCATCAAAGCAAGAGAAATCAAAACAGTTCCCATGGAATACCATGGATGTAAGGGGTGCTAATACCTTCCCCTTGCATAACCGACTTCCTTACCTGTTTCTCTGTTCCCCTTGGGTTTTATCGATATTTTTCCTTCCTTCTTTTGAGATAAATAAATTTCGTGGTGACTCTGTTGTAAGTTCGATCATGTGATGCGTTCAAGTATATATCGGCTAGCTTCAGCTGGAGACTCTGTTGGGGAAAAATATGCCTGATCTAACCGAGCAGTTACGTGTCCATGTGGTAAGTGCTTACTGTAGACTACTGATCATCCACTAGGGAACTTTCAATGATCAAAGCAATGCATAAAGTATTTCTTTTGATTTATCTTTTATTATTCTCAAAGATTTATAACATTATGCAATCCAGATTAGCAGTTATTTTGTAAACAAATTGCAGAAAAATAAAAAAGAAGTAACTGAGTAACGATTTAATTTCATTAATTGTGAAAAATTTGTACATATAAGGTGTGTAAAAGGAAGCAAAAGTCCTTAAAAAGGAGATTGCAAAAAAAATTGAAAAAAAAATTAAATGGCAATGGGAAATTTGTTTGATTTTTCACCGATTACAACATTGACTGTTATTCATTATAGCACTAGGCTTCCAACACTTTGCTTCGATTGACGATGATTGGATTGATCAGAAACTATCTGAGGTCACTGATGGTAAGATAGGCTCAAGAGATACAATCAAATGCCTTTAGCACTCTTTCTCTAACCCATTTTCTATTTTGCAGGCACACGAAGATATCAACACCCATCTATGCAAGAGCAAATAACCACTACTCAGAGCTTTCTATCCATAGTCCTCCATCGTAAGCAGGATTAGGCGATGTATACAACATTAATTCTCTATCCCACTACTCAGGGTCTCCTATCCATATTCAACCAGTATAAGTACAACAATTTCCCTAGGTCCAATACATAGAATAATTGTCAGTATTCCCTATGTGTCCAAAATCAGATTAAAAGAGTATCTCACATAAAAAACATTAAGAATAAGAAGCAATTAAATAAGATTATAGATAAATAGGTTCATACAATGGTCAAATAAACATAAAATACGACAATATAGAAATATGTTTATCATAACACAACCTAACATAGAGGAGCTTAGCTATGCATAATGAAATTAACAATACCATAATTGATAGATAAAAATAACATGAGAAGTCCCTTGAAATGATGGTATCCAATGGCTTCAAATGCTCTAAAACTCTCCACCTGTGCCCTCAAAATCATGCTTCAATCTCAAAATTTTGTAACCATTGTAAAAGTGCAGAAAATCCTCTTTTAAATGCGTCATAATGGACTAGAATGCATTAGCAAAAGCTCAGAAAAGTGACCATCGTGCGCATGATACCCTGCATTGCATGCACGATGCAACTTTAAATGCCTCATCGCGTGCACGATGTTGCACAATGATGGATGTAATTATTTCTGAAGCTGTATCATTTTTTGCTCTTTTTTCACTCAAATTTTCACTAAGTCCACAATTTGCACACTTAGCTATTTTTCCCTTATTCTTTGGTCACTCTTCGTCATATTTGCTCGAATTTCACTTATTTTACTCTGATTCTTCAACTAAATATGTGCAATGATGAACTGTCATCACTCCTCATAATTTGTGTCGAGGTACTATCCAACCTCATCAGTAACAATGACATGCATGGTCTCGTTCATGGTCTCACTATGGCTAAGGAGGCCTCTTCCATCACACATTTATTTTTTGCTAATGATAAGGAGACAATCCTCCAAATCATAATAGTCCAGCCTGAAGAGGACAGTGTTATTATTTGGATGGGAAGAAATAATAGGGTTTACTTAGTTAGAACTGGGTACCACTGGTTTCAGAAGTTAAAGGGTATAAAAAAACTGGAATCCTCCATCCACAAGGAGTGCACCATAGTTTAGAAAAAGTTATGGGGCATGATCGGAAAAATAACAAGTGTACTATTTTGCCAGTTATAGTAATAAAGGGAAAATTCCCCGAATGTCAATCTCAAGGACTGCACGTCAATATCGAGTTCAAATTATCATTCAATTAAACAAAAAGTATGATTTGGGTTTTTAGATTCAAAATTATAAAAATAAAGGCAAAGGCAAATAAGGATGAAAATAAGGGTTTACAAGGTAAGAGGAACAATGCCAGGGAAGGTGTATGATTTATCCCTGTAACAACTCTGAGTCACTATTGCATCAACAAATATCAATTACTACCTGTCGCATTACGCGAAAAACCGGCGGGAAAATAAGAACAATAGAGCCGCCACCGTGCGTTATTTATCCCTAAAGAGGGAAAGGAAACGCTCAGAGTAAACCTGGAAAAAGCATGGTCTCGCGACCAAAGAGAATGGGATCGGGAGTCGGTTATGCGAAGGGAAGGTATTAGCACCCCTACGCATCCGTCGTACTCGACGGGATCCACGCACAATAGGAAAGAAAAATGGTTGCTAAAACACTGCTCAAATAAACATCTATACAGGCTGAAAGAGACACAGGATTACAGACAAGACTGACTCGGCAGGACATCGCGTCCTGGGCCTACTTAGTCTATCAAGCATAGACATCAGAGTCAAAGTAGTTCGGACTGGGGAAACGACACATGCTCGCTAGGATATCGCATCCTATGCATACGTATCTCCTTTGGACGAAGGAGAATCAGAGCATTCGTAGCTCGACTGACACGCGCACAAACAAACACAGGCAAAGGCAAACGTGGAGCCTGAATGCCAATCACTGGGTTTACATCAGCATCCGAACCCAAACACACACAAGAAGGCAAACGTGGAGCCTGAATGCCAATCACTGGGCTTACATCAGCATCCGAACCCAAACACACGCACACTGGAACCCGAATGCCACTCGATGGACTTACATCAGCTTCCAAGCACACAACAAGACACAGGATGTGGAATGCCAATCGCTGGGCTTACATCCACCTCCTAACACCAACACAGGAAGAAGAAGGGTCTCGATTGCAACCAGGGCAAGAGAAAGGGGAGGTCTCAATCGCAACGAGGGCGAGAGAAAAGAATTAGTGTTAGTTGTTAGTCAAACTCGACAAGACATCGCATCTCGTGCCTACGTATCTCATCTGGACATGAGAATCAGAGTTGTCGTAGTTCGGCTAAACTATTCCTGTTGGTTTGTGTTTTTTAAGTGGACAACGTCACTACGCAATCTACCGGATGCTCGACCTTTGGAGACTTACTCACCTGTAGTAGAAGGAGTGGACGTATCCTTACGAGGGGATAATGTTTGTTTGTGTTTTAGGAAGGCTCAAGCAAGAAAGGAAGTCCTATACGAAGGAACCGTGCTACCTTAATTGACATGCAAACGAGACTACGTGGAGTCTAGCAAACCTAGGGGATACAATCACACCATACAAACATATACAGCATGAAATAAACACACCAACAAGGGGCTCAAACATCAAGGCTAGGCTTTAGTCGGGGGGTCATATCAACCTCAACAAACAAGCCTCTGTATCGGGGTATGGTTAGCTCTTAACCTTGCCATTGAGGGGCTAAGGTGAAGCTGATGAAAGGTGAGTGAAGATGAGACTTCACAGCTCTTATCCCTGGTCAGGGAGAGCTTCAGACAAAGGAGCGTGGGTCCAGAATGGAGGGACCCTTCTACGCTCAAAGACTCTGACTCGATTGTGCAACAGCACAAGATCTTGGGTTTGTGTCCCAATGCATCAACACACAGTCGTGTGAGCAGGGGGACGACTCAACAGAATAGTGGGGGATAGATTGCATATCCCTTGGGTTCCGCCAATTGCCTCATAGAGGTCTTCACCTGCTTGGGCACAAATGTAAACAACCACAAACATCGCCTCTTAAGGAGGACTTCAGACAGTTGCCTGGCCAAGTAACAGGCCAGGTCTTCCAGACTACATGAAGAATAGAAGTCCTACCTCAAGTGGTTTAAAAACCAAGCAGCAGCAAGCAAGTTCTTAAAGAACTGTAAGCGACTAAATGTACCTGAAATCAATCAAGTATCATCAGTACTCAGACAGACAAACAGTAAACAGCAAATGTTAATCTATACAGACAACACAAGTCAATGCACACAAATGCAAGCTATAAGCTCAAGCTCAAGCTTCCAATCCTACAACACAAAGTCAAGTTAGTTTATAAACATCAACCAAACTCAATTCAAATTGCCTTGAAGCAATCTCCTTAAGCATTGTGCATTTCATCCTGAAAATCCAAATCAAATGTGAGAAACTAGACTACTAGGCCAAGCCTAGGGTCCAAAGGGATAAAAAAAATCTAAACAGCAAGCAAAACCAATCCAAAATCACATTCAAACAAATAGAAAGCAAATGCAATTGGTCCCATGCTCATATCAATCACCATTATCATTTCATGCACAATTTAACATCAATCATGCAATTTACAACTTCAATTGACCAAACAGAACTATCTCACTCAAAAGCATACCAAAACCATTCAATTAATTCCACAAAAATTCACACATAAACAGGACACGATCAATGTATAGCATGTCAATTTTCAGCTCAATTGGACAAAAGAAAGTAGGTCAATGAAAATCAAGAAGTCCAGACACATTTATACAAGCCAATTCAAGGCCTCCACATAAGCATCATCTTCAATAATTCATAAAACAGTGATATCACATGGGAAATTAATGGGACCAAAGCCAAATGGAAGCTACACATATTAGGAACCACTCCACCAAATTTCATTATCATAGGATTAGGGATGAAGATTTAGCAACATATGTAAAATTGTCACACAAACAAAGCCCTAAAATTGCTAAACAGCAATCAAAAATCCTAATCAAATAGAAAATGGATCAATTAAATCCACAAAAAATCATGTTGAAAGTTAACATACATATTGTATCTCATGCAAAAAATCAGAGCCATAGGCCTAATGGAAGCATGGTAAATTAATTTATGAACTCAACATGGCATAGTGTGACACATATTGTCACACTCAAATTGAATAAATCATATCTACCAATCCAGAGGTCCAAAAATCACAAATGATACATGAAAATCTCCAGGAATGTGTCAAGAATCACCATATGAAATTTCATTAATTTTGGATAATGTATGAGTATTTGGTGATTAAAATGGCAAAACATACAATTATGTCACACATGTCAAAGATCAATATACCATTCCAAAATTTTACCAGGCACAACTTACACTACTATGCCTAAAAAAAAGTAGATAAAATTTGGAAACTAACAAAAAAAATCCCACCTAATTTGGACTAATATTGAATTTTTTATGAATTTTTTAAGTTTTGGAATATTATTGAATAATTTATTTAAGTTATACGAATTAGATTAAGAACGCATGGCATTTCCGTAAATATCACACGCCAGGCCTAAAACACACGTGCTTCATTAATTGTGTGGCATGCTGTGATTCGTTCTCCTTGGTGGGAAACATATTTTCAAAAAACGCCTGGCAGTGAGACGGATCAAAGCGAACTATTTCCAGATTTTCTTGCTGTTCGTCGTCATCAACCTTGTTCTTGAGTTCCAGCTACGGTTTCGATCAAATCTCGACGAAAACGCACAAATTTTATATGGATAGAAAGGTCTAAGTACGTACATTCCAGATATGCAAACGAAAATGTCCAGAAACTCGTGTACAAAGCGAATCGAACGAAAGAAGTTTGTGCATCTAAACTTTAATCTACGATATCTCTCTTAATAATTGACTAAAACCAAAACTACAAGAAGCATGGTATTCTACAATGAAAGATCTACACATATCATATCTCAATTTGGCAAACGGTTAGATTCGAATTCCAACCTTGTTCGATGGCGGTGGATGAATTTGCGCTTGTTTCGATTCAATTCTCGAAAACAGGTGAAGAATGTTGATTAGGAAGATGATTGGTACAGCTTTGGTAGCTCAACAATACTCCAGGAGCTCGAATTCTTGATTTGCCATTGATGAGCAATCTTGGACAGTTGGAGTTTTTGATGGTTTTGAGCTCCAATTGATGCAAACAGTCCTTGATCAACACCTGCAAATGAGAACTACACCACGAATTTGCAAGAAAATTGATGAATTATTGATGAATTTGGAAAAAAATGTGCAAGTTCAAAGTGAAAAAAGTGAGAGAATTGAGAGAGTTTTTTTTGTGATTTTCTGTTTGGATCTTGAAGAATGATTAGTCTTAGTGCAATACAGTTATAATTAACTATTTATACCAATGCTTAATCCCAAAATTAATCCCAATTAGCAAAAATGGAAGGTTTAGTGTTAATGTGTAATTTCAAGTGTGTGGCCAAAATGCCCTTCCTTAATGCAGCTCATTTTCTGTCCAAATTTGGTTCAAACAAGTCACAAATGATATTTAGAAATTGTTGCAAAAAGTCCCATGCCAAAATTCCAAATATTTTGAAAGTTGGACCATTTTGCCCTTGGATTTTAATTAGTGCACTTGAAAAATGGCCTTTTTATGTGAATGCTTTTGGCAAAATGTGGTGATGGATTATGAAAGTACACATTAAATGTGATTTGCTCAAAGAGAAACCATCCAATTTGGTCACTCCATGTGAGAGTTATGCCACTTTGATTTCGGGCATTTTCTGAAAATGAATGGACCATATCTTGCTAACCACACATGGGAATTTCAAGTTCTTGGACTTTTTGGAATGGTGAGATCAAGATCTTCCACTTTCATGTTGGACAAAACTCCATTTGAAGCTTGTATGATGAAGTTATTTTGGGGAGAAAACTTTCCATTTTGGGCAGCTGAAATTACAGGTCACCTGCCATTTTAGGAAACTTCTTGTCTGACCTCCAAATCTTCAACCTTGGTCTTTGATATGTCAAATGAGACTTGTATGGACATGAATGAGGCCTTTCAAACCATCTCACACCTTCCAATCCATAGAATCGGGCACAGTTGACCACAGTTAACCACATTTGACTTTCTATGGTTCCAGCTGAACTTTAGCTTGACTGATGACTTCTGAGCATCCAATCTTGGGCCAAACCACTTAAAAATGATCCTTAGACCATATGAGCTTGATAAATCAATCCCAGGGCTTTGTCTCAATGAAAATAGCCCATGCTTGCTTGATCGATTGACTGATTCTCCTGATCAGTTTGACCTAATTTGTCAACTGAGCTTGCACTTGGGCAAATGGACAATGCAATGTTATGCAGTGAACTATGTCATGTTAATGACCTAATATGAAATGAATGTACACAAGGTAGGGTGCAAATTTGAGGTGCTACACTACCAGTTCTCAAGGGTATTTTCTCCCAAGTCCTTGGTGAGAAAACCTTTAATCAATCTACCCTAATTTCTATGTCCATAGACAATTAAGGTGAAGTTAAGATTTATTATATCAAGAACACTCTGGTTCATACATGGTATCCCTAGTCCTAGATGATATCTACTGCAAAGTAACCTTATGAAAACCTTATCAATGGCTGTCCAGCCTAATTGATAACCACAAAACAATCTTGATTTGTCCGAAAGAGAAAGCATTAAACACATCAAAAGGTTATCGTAAGAATAATATTATAAATACAAAAGTATACTCAAATTCATTACAATTCTAAATCAGGGATACCCCCTAGCATATGGGGGTTTAGCTACTCATATTGTTCAAAATAAATGCAAGATAAAAATTACACATTACAAGTATTTGGATGACTTCGATCTTCAATCGCTCCCGCTCATGAAAACCTTCAGCTCTCCGAACTTTTTGCTCTCTGCAATCCTTGATTGCTTGACAATACTGTGTTTTGCCTCATTCCAAGATGATCTTTTCTTTGGTAGAAGGTTCTCTCATATAGTGAAAATTCCAAGCAATGGATGGCCTTGTCCAAATATCTCTCTGCAAGCCCGATAATCAAAAGCCCGATGAAAAGGGAAAATTTTGGGCTTGGGCTGACACGGCCCGTGTCAGCTCACTGCTTCACTTGACACGCCCATGGGGGCTTGACACGGTATGGGATAAGGCCTGACATGGGCCGTGTCAGGCTACTGTATTTTGCTTCATTCTCCTTCTGCCTGACACCGCCCGTGTCAGGTGACACGGGTGGCCGTGTCAGGCCTCATGTACCGGGATTTTTCCATTCTTTTGCTTATCGGAATTCCGCACTATCTCGCTCTGAGTTCCTCGACTCTTCCACCTGGACCTGTTGGACAAAAACACAGACATCCTACACGTAAAATTACAAAAATATAAAATAAAACTGACAATTAATAAAATTTCTTAAATAACTTACGGGAATGAAAATTAACTTTAAATGTACCATAATGCGTACACAGTGTCTCAAAATTCTTGGTTTCTTGTCGGATAAGCAACGAAAATATAGTGAAAATGGTGACTGATCAGGGCATAAAAAGACAATCTAAGATAACAACTTTATCTTGGAGAATACTAAACAAGGTTATTCCAGTTAGAATCCAACTCTATAAGAGAGGAATAAACTGTCATATCTTCTGGCCCTTCTTCCTCGCCCACGAGGAAACCATAGACCATATCTTAAAGCAATGTGAGTGGGAAAAAAAGACGAGGTTTGACTCTAGCCTTAATATAACATTTGATAATACCAACACTGAGCCGATAGAAGCTTGGCCATGTCATACTATTCATTATAAAGATAAACACACTATAATGTTTTAAACATTTTCTATAGAGTCTGAAGGGCAGGAAATAAAGCTATATTCCAAAACTGTCAGATTTACATTGATGGCATTATCAGATATGCAAAGTACCTAGGGGGTGAATCTATCTTTAAAAGCCAAAGTGACCAAAACCAGAACAACCATGGGTCTAGCTAAGACTCTACCCACAATAACCATAAATCATCAATAAAGGGGATCAAAAATTACCTGGTAGAAATGATAACAAAAAAATCCAACAAATTAACACAGATAGGTAGGATAAATGCCAATCTTACAAAAAAGCTAATCAACTTAATAAGAATGAGAACTAGCACATGATTTATCAACATCATAGGAAGCAGAAGATGCAAGGAAAAAGATATGAAGACACCGATATTAGAAAGGAAAAATATAATCACAAAGATACTTACCACAAAGGCAACAATGTTATTTATCATTATTCCAAGGAGTATGCCATGCATTAACAAACGCTCAAGTAGATAGCCCACCCAATGAAGAGCTCAAAACAAAATGCAAATAGCCACATTGGATATGACCAAATGAAGTACCAGGCATACAACCATAATAATGAAAAAATAAAAGAGACCAGGAAGCATACCAAAAGCCTAGAGAATTTTTACAATGTGGGAATCCTCTACAAGCACCAGTCTAGACTGGATATAAAATTAGCCATACAAAACAAAAAAACTTAATATATGTTTTAGTCCCTTAATGTAATTTAATGTCCCGCTTTAGTCTCTTAACTAACAAATGTTACAAGTTAGTCCCTTAACTTCACTTTTGTTACCCTATTTGGTCCTTTCTGTCAATTTCTGGTAAAAAAATGTTAAGTTCTGGTGATGTGGCTTGACAACAAGGCTATTGGTATAAATTTGAGTCAACATATGTAGTTAAAAATGGATACACTATTTAAATTGCGAGGTTCCCTAAAAAACAAAACCCCCGTAGTTTAAACAATGTATCAGTTTTTAACTACATATGCTGACTCATATTTGTACTAATGACTTTGTTGTCACGCCATGTCACTAGAACTTAACGTTTTTTGGTCATAAATTAACGAAAGGGACCAAATAGGGTAACAAAACTGAAGTTAAAGGACTAACTTGTAACATTTTTTAGTTAACAAACTAAAGCGGAATATTAAATAAAGTTAAGGAACTTTGTGATTAATTATGTCATACAAAAAACACATGGAGATCAATGCCGAAGGTCAAAATATTCTCAAATATTCCAACACTAAGAAGAAAAAAGAGACTGAGAAATTAAAGAACACCAATCAAAATAACACTACCTGGCACATTGGTAAAACTTGAGGAGCGAAGGCTACCCTAAATCACAAAGCTGAGAATCCTTGAAGAAAGGGAGAAATTGGAGTAGAGCACACCTCACAAAAGGAAAATAAAAAATAAAAATAATCACCATTAGAGATTATAGAAAAGGTAGAGACATGCAGAAGCAAGATAAGTCATGTGACACTCAAAATCATCTAGATAAGGAGCAAAGCATCATAAAGACATGCAAAAAGGTCAAAACACTTGCAAAAGGGAGACCTTTACTAGGACAAAGCAGAAGTGCGACATGTAAAGAGATTAGAACAAAGAGACACCAAATAGCATGAAGAACGAAGTAAACCAGAATCAGAATCAACAAACCTGGAAGTACAAGAGCATCCTCATAAACATGGATGTGAATCTTGCGATATAAGGAGCTTGGAACTTGGGAGCTAGGTTCAGGGAGATGAACAGAGAAACTATCAGGTATGCAACTTGAAGTATGAATGAGTATCTAAATCCCATGATGACGAAAGCTAAAGGAGTGCTAAATTCCATAAAAATAGCAGTAGATCAAGGAGCGAGGATGATTCACATTCATTTGGACTGCTTGGAGCTGGTGAACATGGTGAATCTTCCCAGAAAAGCAAATCATAAGAGAAGGAGAGGTAACGTCACTTTGAATAGAAGAAATGAAAATGAAAAAGACCGTACTCATTTGAGGAGACTTGTTTCTCAAATTTCTCAAATCCTAGATGGTTTTCAGGCTTCATCAATAAATAATTTAGGAGGTCCAATAACTTTGTGGCCCCATGACCTAACCAAGTGGGCTTGAATGAGCAAATCACCTTAATGTTTTGTATGTTGAACTTTTTTTCTAATTAATATTACTTATTACATCTATAATCTTTAAATTTTAATATGTCTCTAAACAAAAATATTATAATCAGATTCTTAAACTATATTTTTTCTCAATTAAATTATTTAGCTGTGTTAGTCAAAGAATCAACATTGACGTAACATATTACATTTAATTATCTATAAATAGATTTTTAAATTAATTATAATTTTTAAATAGGTCCCTAAACTGAAAATATCATAATTAAATCCTTAAATTATTACTTTTTTTTTATAAATTAAATTCTTCTATTAGTTGAACTTTTGAAATAACTATACTTTTAGTGTCGTGACACACCATGTATCTAAAAAAATCAACCTATTTTTAATTTCTTAATACAGCTCTCATTTTTAATGTATTCATAAACAAAACTACTCAACTAACTAGCCACAATCAATTTTCCACACCTTTCTATAAAATCAACCACTTTAGGTACTTTTAGGACTGAACATATCATCAACAAAAAAACCTAGATGATAGAGAGTATAAACTTTCACGTGTTAGGTCCATTTTTCATGCTGTTACTATTATGTTAGGTAGAACATATAAGACGGGTGGTGAATAGAGGTAGATAACAGAGTCTAATTTCATGAATCAATTCTAGACGAGTAAAAAAGGTATTCTAGTTAAAAATGGCAATTCAAACACAGAGCTCTCTTAAACTTATTTCAAATGTATACTTTTGGTGATAATGGTAGTAAATGAGTGATGAGATGTGCAAAGTAGTAGATGCTGGGTTAGTTTCTGGTGTAACTTTTTTGCAGGAAGATGCAGATTGTACAGTGGTCCAGCTTTGAATTCAAACACTGCCAAAACTGCTCCATGTGACTACAAAAGTATCTTTATATATCATTTTTTTTTGTTTACCTATTATAGAACATTTATAATTATTTGAGATGAAGAAATAATCTTCTATTTGGCTCGGCCAAACTGTCCATCAAGATCAATTCAATACGAGACGAGAGGTTTAATTCACATAATATCATTTCAAATTGGCAAACAAGTGGACTCTTACCATTAGGACACACAATAGAGATAAGGACTTTTTTCACCGTATGCCCCAAAGTTGAAAATAAATTTCTACTTTGCCCCACTCTGAATTTTTATTTTCCAATTTGTCCCCTTTTTCTTATTGGGCTCGTCCATCCATTGGACGAGGGCATGAAGACCCATTGCGCCTTGTGTGGGCTCGACCAATCAATGGTCCATTAATATATAATTGATTTTTTTTAAAATAATAATAACTTTTTTATAAAAATATTTAAAATAAAATGTAAATAATAATAGCTTTTTATGATAATAATTTTTTTTGATATTATTATTTTTAAAATATTAATAATAAAAATGATTATTTTTTAGAATATTAATAATAGAAATAATAATTTTTTTTAATTCGTAAAAAATATTCCAAATATAGGTTAAAATCTTTTATAATTTAAAACGGATAAAATATTATTTATCAATTTTTTAAAATTATTTGGGACAAAAAAATGTCATTTATTAAAAATATTTGAAAATAAGACTTTACATAAATGAGTATACAAAAGACAGAAAAGAAAACACCATTCGAATTCGAATACAATTCAATAAGTAATAATATGACATTAAAAATAGCATTAAAAGCAAATGAATTGTTCTTATATATAATATATTTTCTCTTTCCTTAATAATAATAATAAATCAACTTTAAAAAAAAAGTTAATATCATTAATTACGTATGTTTTAATTCATATGAATTAAAACATACGTAATTAATGATATTAACTTTTTTTTTTAAAGTTGATTTATTATTATTATTAAGGAAAGAGAAAATATATTATATATAAGAACAATTCATTTGCTTTTAATGCTATTTTTAATGTCATATTATTACTTATTGAATTGTGATAAAAATAACTATTAGGACATTGATGTCAAATTATTAAAAACATAACATATTAATTATTATAGATAATGTTAAAAATAGCAAATAATTGTCATTATTATAAATAAGAATTTTTTTTAAAAAAAATTATTGAATAAATGATATATCTAATCATTATTAAATATCAAATACTTTAATTATTTATTATATCTAAAAGAAACTATTACTTATAATAATGACAATAATATTTGTATTATTTCATATCAGATATTTTTATTATTCGAATTCGAATGGTGTTTTCTTTTCTGTCTCTTGTATACTCATTTATGTAAAGTCTTATTTTCAAATATTTTTAATAAATGACATTTTTTTGTCCCAAATAATTTTAAAAAATTGATAAATAATATTTTATCCGTCTTAAATTATAAAAGATTTTAACCTATATTTGGAATATTTTTTACGAATTAAAAAAAATTATTATTTCTATTATTAATATTCTAAAAAATAATCATTTTTATTATTAATATTTTAAAAAAAATAATATCAAAAAAAAATTATTATCATAAAAAACTATTATTATTTACATTTTATTTTAAATATTTTTATTAAAAAATTATTATTATTTTTAAAAAAATCAATTATATTAATTAAATATAGAATTAATTAAAAAACTATTTAATAATAATTAGAAAACTATTTAATAATAATTAGAAAACTATTTAATAAAGTATTTAAAATATTAAAAAAAAAAAATTTCATACCCTCGGCCATTGATTGCCCGAACCCACACAAGGCGCGCAATGGGCCTTCATGCCCTCGTCCAATGGATGAACAAGTCAATAAAAAAAAAGGGGCAGATTGAATTTTTTTTTTTTAGAGTGGGACAAAGTGGGAATTTATTTTTAACTTATGGGGGAAAAAAGTAAGAGATAAGTCATTTGTTTATCTTATGCCAAAGGATTCCGTCCAACAATATTCTGCATTTCACATTCTACTTTCAAAAGTAGTTTCAACTGTCAATCATATAAGTTCCACTTTATAACAAACCCAACTTCCATTCATGCTTTCAAGTTATATCTATATGACATCACTAACTTCTGTGGCAGACCTTAATGGAAGCCCAAGAAACCACAGCACCCCTCAATTTTTTTTATCAATATCCCCTCGATTTTTTTAATCAATATATTAATAGTACATTATTTAATAGTAACATTTTTGATATAAGAACATTCTCATTAATTGACCTGCAAAATACTTTATTGTCTCTATTTAAATTACTAAATTCTACCTTATATAAAATTATTGTCTCTTATATATATATATATATATATATATATATATATATATATATATATATATATATATATATATATATATATATATATATATATATATATATATATATATATATATATATATATATATATATATATATATATATATATATATATATATATATATATATATATATATATATATACCTTATATAAATTATTGTCTCTTATATATATATATATATATATATATATATATATATATATATATATATATATATATATATATATATATATATATATATATATATATATATATATATATATATATATATATATATATATATATTATTTTTCGTGCTAATTTATTTTAATTTTTTAATTATAATATTTTAATTGAAGCTTATGGCTCCCCTAAAATTTTATGCAAGATCCGTCACTGGCTGACTTAGGTTTTGAAGTGCTAATCCTGCAAGTACACATCCACTCTAGCATACCGAAAACTCACATCAATGCATCAGAAAGCTTCAACATCAATTTCTATCAACAAACTACCAATCTCTTATTCCACACTAGAATAATGTCGCCGTCTACCAGAATCGTTTTCTGATCATCGCGAAATTCCACATTGAATGGATTTGGTTATTTCAATCGTGTCATGGTAACCACTTTATTATTCGGTATGGGCATCCTATATTGCATAATAGTTAGCGATGACATCCTCCGAAGCGACACCACCAATTTCGACCCTCCCCAGTCACTAGAGGAATATCATGTTTGAGATATCCATCCAAGAAACCCGTGAAGAGGAGAACTTGTAAATCAGAGGTGAATGATGAAAAGGAAATATTGATAATGAAAGGCCCATTCCAGGGTTCCGAGATAGTGAAAATGTGTCTTCAACGAAGTGCTTCCCTTGGTGATAAAAGTCAGGATATCAAACCACAAAGTACCGACAATTCTATTCAATAGGAGAAGCTCATGTGACATTATGTATGTTGTTCTCTTCGAATAATTAGGGTTGAAAATAGAGAAGTTATCACCTTACGAAAACATTGACCCATAAGCCTTCAACAATCCCAAAACACACCTTTGGGGAAGTATAGATCTGATAATCTCTTTGGGAGAAGGAAGGGATGTGAGGACGGTAGATGTACAATTCATGGTGGTTTCTTGTGAAAGTGTCTACCATTGTATTTTGGGGACAACCTTATTCATGGCTCTTGAAGCCGTCACCTCTACCATCCACTTAAAGATCAAATACCCCAACTGTAGCGGGGTATTCGTTACCATTAGAGATATTGACTAAATCCAAGGTAAACCATACAAGTCGAGTCGCCACCGCACTTCTATTTATCCAAAGGAATGGTTAGAAAGCGAACAAAAACCTAAAAGTTTTATCGAATCAAAAACTAGTAAAAATGTCAGAGATCTGGGTAAGGGGGTTGGTTATGCAATGAGAAGGTTTTAAGCACCCAAAACATCCTAGGTACTCCTAGGGAGCCCTTTTCATAAGTGTTGTTCTAGTCTAAAGGGTGTAGGTATATCTAAAGTACTATTTACTAAAAGGAAGGTTAAAAGAAAATGACTCGCAAGGATGTCGCATCCACTGCCTACGTATCTCATATGAGTATGAGAATCAGAGTCTTCGTAGCTCGGCTACCTATGGGTTAAAGAGAAGTGTGCTCGGTAAGACGTCGCGTCTTATGCCTACGTATATCATCTGGAATGAGAATCAGAGCAAAACGTAGTTCGGCTAACTAGGGGTTAAGGATTGCCATCTGAACATGGACTTACAAAAGAGGACACCAGCTGTGTTAAAGGAGGGTGGGCAGTGTGTTCAACGTCCTAGTAGTAGGTGTCGCAGCTCGCTGAATCGAGTCTTAGGCAGTTACCTCTTTGCAATAGAACGGACTAACATGCCACAAGATCGGAGACGCACGGAAGGTCTAAAAGTGGGGAAGCTCTGCTCTAGAGTTGTCATGCAATATGGACCTATTGTGAGTACTCTCACACACCAAACTCAAGTCTCTAAACTGCTCAATTAAATCCAATTCCTTAACCATTAACATAGACATATGTAATGATTTCCGACTCAATGCATCAGCCACCACGTTTGCTTTACCCGGATGGTAATTCAAACCAAAGTCATAATCCTTCAGAAACTCTAACCATCTCCTCTGTCTCATATTCAGCTCTTTCTGATCAAACAAATACTTTAAACTTTTATGGTCACTGAAGACCTCAAATCTTGACCCGTACAAGTAATGCCTCCATAACTTCAGAACAAATACCACAGCTGCCAACTCTAAATCGTGTGTCGGATAGTTCCTCTCATGAACCTTCAGTTGTCTCGAAGCATAAGCTACAACCTGCTTATTCTGCATCAAAACACCACCCAAACCCAACAATGAAGCATCACAGTAAACCTCAAATGGTTCCGACGGACTTGGTAATATCAGAATAGGAGCAGCAGTTAACCTTCTCTTTAACTCTTGGAAACCTTCTTCACACTTTGAGTCCCAAACAAACGCTTGCCCCTTTCTAGTCAACATCGTCAACGGTAATGCCAACTTAGAAAATCCCTCAATGAATTTCCTATAATAACCTGCAAGTCCAAGAAAACTCCTTATCTCAGAAACTGACTTCGGAGCTTCCCACTTAGATACCGCTTCTATCTTAGAAGGATCAACAGCAATACCACCTCTTGAAATCACATGACCAAGAAAACTAACCTCTTCTAACCAAAATTCACACTTAGACAGTTTAGCAAATAACTTCTTTTCCCGCAGAACTCCCAAAACCACTCTCAAATGTTCAGCATGCTCTTCTTCAGATTTCGAATACACCAAAATATCGTCTATAAACACCACAACAAACTTGTCTAGGTACGGATGGAAAATCCTATTCATATACTCCATAAATACTCCAGGCGCATTAGTCACACCAAAAGGCATTACAGAATACTCATAATGTCCATACCTTGTTCTGAAAGCAGTCTTCTGAATATCCTCAGTTTTCACACGTATCTGATGATACCCCGATCTCAAATCTATTTTGCTGAACACACTCGCACCAACCAACTGGTCCATCAAATCATCAATCCTCGGCAAAGGATACCGATTCTTGATCGTCACTTTATTCAGTTGCCTGTAGTCCACACACAATCTCATAGTACCTTCTTTCTTCTTAACCAATAACACTGGTGCACCCCACGGTGACACACTCGGACGAATAAATTTCTTATCCAACAGATCTTCCAACTGACTCTTCAATTCAGCTAACTCAACAGCAGACATACGGTACGGAGCCATCGATATCGGCCTAGTACCAGGTACCAAATCAATCGAGAACTCAACTTCACGCTCTGGCGGTAATTCATTCACTTCTTCAGGAAACACATCAGGAAAATCACACACCACAGCTAGATCGCAAATCACCAGTTTATCTTTAGCCTCCAAAGTCGCTAACAGCATAAACAACTCTGCCCCATCTGCTACTGCCTCATTCACCTGCCTTGCTGATAGAAACAAACTCTTTCCTTCCTCATTCTCAGGAAAAATCACAGTCTTATCAAAACAGTTGATAGAAACTCGGTTAAACACCAACCAGTTCATACCCAAGATAACATCAATCTGCACTAGTGGAAGACACACGAGGTCCATTCCAAAGTCTCTACCAAAGATACTCAAAGGACAATTTAAACAAACTGAAGTAGTAGTCACTGAACCCTTCGCAGGAGTATCAATCACCATACTACCATGCATCTCAGATATCTCTAATTTAAGTTTCACAGCACAATCCAAAGATATAAAGGAATGAGTAGCACCGGTGTCAATAATAGCTACAAGAGGAAAGCCATTAATATAACACGTACCTCGGATCAAACGATCATTTGCAGAAGTCTCAGAACCCGATAAAGCAAAGACCTTGCCTCCCGACTGGTTCTCTTTCTTCGGCTTAGGACACTGTGGACTGATATGACCCACCTCCCCACAGTTGAAACAAGTCACAGTCTTCAACCGGCACTCTGCAGCCAAGTGACCACCTTTGCCACACTTAAAACACTTCTTCTCATTACTGGTACACTCATGGATACGATGTCCAGCTTGACCACATCTGAAACACTTAGCAGGGGCACTGGAGTCTCCCCCACTAGGCCTCTTCATCCCACTCTGTCTCTGGAAACCTTTGCCAGCTGCATACGGTTTCCCACGATCATTCTGATTCTTGCCTTTCCTATCAACCCTCTGCTGATAGCTTTCCGCTCTGGCCTTGGTATCCTGTTCAAACATTCTGCAACAGTCGACCAAATTAGAAAACACTCTAATCCGCTGATACCCAATAGCCTGCTTGATCTCGGGACGTAACCCGTTCTCAAACCTCACGCATTTTGAAAATTCTCCAGTAGCCTCATCATAGGGAGTGTAATACTTCGACAGCTCTGTGAACTTAGCAGCATACTCAGTAACAGACCGGTTGCCTTGCTTCAATTCTAAGAACTCTATCTCTCTCCTTCCTCTGACATCCTCTGGAAGGTACTTCCTCAGAAATCTCTCTCTGAACACCGCCCAAGTGACCTCAGCACTCCCGGCAGCTTCCAACTCAGTGCGGGTAGCAACCCACCAATCATCTGCTTCCTCTGACAGCATATGCGTACCGAACCTGACCTTCTGGTTATCGGCACACTCAGTCACTCGGAAGATCCTCTCGATCTCCTTCAACCACTTCTGAGCACCATCTGGATCGTATGCTCCCTTAAACATTGGAGGATTGTTCTTCTGGAACTCACTCAGTTGACGAGCAGCTCCCATTCCCACAACATTCGGATTCCCTCCAAGTACTCCAGCTAGCATACCCAGAGCCTCAGCAATCGCAGCATCATCTCTACCTCTTCCAGCCATCTCTATTCTGAAACCCAACAAGCTAAAACAATAAGTACGGATAGGGTTACACAACACCTATCACATACAGGGAAACAGAATAATTACGACTCGACTCGACCGACTATGCTCTGATACCACTAATGTAACACCCTTCTAAAATACCCCAAAAGTTTAATTTAAATAACAACATATATCAATCAGAGTAAATATGCAATTAAGGGTGTCACACAATTACTTCACACCATTCACCATGATAACTGTCATGCTCTTTTATTAATTCAAAACATAAAGCATTTGCACAATACGCAGCGGATAGAGATTAAATCAATCATGCAAAACATGTAGCATATTACATGTAAACTGGTTCACAACCAACAATAAAACATTTAAAACATCCCATCCCGATGTTACATCTACCAGAGCATGACCCACTAAGGAACTACACTAGACTTCAAGCACTAGCTCCTACTCAATCACTGCTCGTTACCTGAAAAATAGTTGTAAGGGTGAGTTCCTCAATCGATATAATAAGCATTATAAAGTATCATGCAATGTTAAGTAATTTAACACATTTCATCACCCTAATCATAACACACATTCAGTAACGGCACATCAACTCAAACATCATACTCAACACCAACATAAAGCACACGTATAATCTCAATTCATACTCAACACCAACACAAAACACACGTATAATATTGGAATACATCCATTCATATTATACGTCATACATACATTATGCAATGAGACTCCATGCATGCGGTACCGACTATTCGTGAACATATAGTTCAACTTCACCGACCAAATCCAGGTACGGCTACCAAGCTCACTAGTCCCACTCATTTGAGACCTAGTGACTCACATCACTAATTCCTCACCATGGGAATTAGCTACCACCCCAAGGGCCATGCTATGCACGCTAATCACCTAGCATGCAAACATCAACAACAGTCCAAAATGACTAACATCACTAATTCCTCACCATGGGAATTAGCTACCACCATAAAGGCCACATTATGCTATGCCAAATCACCTAGCATGCAACATCAACAACAATCCACAATGGACATATGCTCACACTCTAAGCCATAAAACAGTCCATCCACAATTACATACATAATATATACATTCACAACATTATGCATATTTTCACACATCGTCAGCACATTTATCACATAATCATATTATGTCATGCCAAATAATTCAGTCACAGTATTAGCACACTCTACTAATACCTATCCTACTCAAAACAACGGGAAATAATCCCTATTATATCACACACCGATATAGGCCAATCACCAATTATGTTCACAACATTAAAATATCAATTTTTCCAATTTCCAACAGTGTTAACCGGTTAACGCCCTGGGTTAACCGGTTAACGCAGACAGAACAACAATTTCTCAGAAATCACAACAGTGTTAACCGGTTAACACCCTGGGTTAACCGGTTAACGCAGACAAAACAACAATTTTTCACAATTCGTAACAGTGTTAACCGGTTAACACCCTAGGTTAACCGGTTAACGCAAGACAGAAAGCTGTTCCTGCGCTAACACGAAGCAGAATGCAGAATTCTCCGCATTTTCCGCCGTTGGAGGACTTCCGGACCTCCGATTCCAATTCCGTAAAAAGCTACACTTTCGGAAAATCAAGACTCATCCAATTACAGATTCAATTACAGCTTTAACATAACTTATTCATCTCAATTTTTCAGCATTCAACATCCCAATTAGGGTCAAATCAACGGTTCATCACTACCCATTACATGTTAACCCATAATACCCATTTAACGACGATAAACCCCCCTTACCTGAGTTAATCCGGCGAATATTTAAGCTTCAAGCTTTTCTCTTCTCCAATCTTCTTCCTCTTGCTCTGTCTCTTTGCCCTTTTCCTCTTTTCAGCCGCTTCTCTGCTTTTCACGTGAAACCCTTTCTTTACCAAATGGGACTCTTTTTCTTATTTCCAACTTATATATATTTTCCAATAATTATTATTCCAATAATAATAATAATCCAATAATTCCAATTATTTAATTAAATTAGTAAATATAATATTAACTTAAATTAAATAATTATCTTATTTTTATCGGGGTGTTACAAGTGCTACCTAAACGGAACAAGAGTCGACGGATGGAGCGCGGAGAGGAGTTACGGATAAGGGTAGATGGCGATGCCGGAGGCAATCGACTTACAGGTAGATGGCGATGCCTGAGGCAATCCACTTACAAGAGGATGGATGAATGCGTGTTGGTTCTGTTAAGTTTTGAAAATGATTACTCGACGTTGGATCAAGCTTTTGATCTTATTTTGAAATGGTTATCGGATGTTTGTTTTAATTCTTATATTAACAGGTGACTAAAGAAATAAGGAAATAAATATTATACACTTTATGGGAGAGGGATACATTTGTTATGAATGGGGATTGTTCATGGCAAACAAACAATAAGAATATATGCCTCATACATCATACAAGTAGGCAACAGTTATCAATCAGATCAGGTAAATAAAAAATATATAATTAAACCAAAGAATCAAATAGTGGATAATTTAAACAATTCATGGGAGTATGAACATGTTAAATAATCAAGCAATAGAAAACATGAATGAGAGAAACGAGTATAAAAGATAATAGATGAATCAAACAGATGAAAATATACACACGAAGGGTCCACTGAATAATTTAATCAGGAAATGAGGTAAGGACCAAATAAAATCAAGGTAAAAGGCCTCTAATACATGGCATATGAGATGGACGAGGGAGGATCAAAAGATCTCTTCACTTGCCATAAGCAATCCCTAAGTCAAACATCGATCATAAAGAAGTCAACTGAAAATTCAAGTCAACTTAAAAAATAACAAATAAATAGCAAATTAATCAAGAAAATTATGAAAAATTAAACTAAATAAGGCGGGGTCAGGACATCATCATCCCCAAAAAATATTTTTAAAATAACGAAAATTGGTACATAAATTAATTAAAATAAAACAGAGGTCAAACCAAAAGTCAATTAATGAGCCTAGGTTAGAAATAAATCAAGAATAAATAGTAAATTAATCAAGAAAATTATGAAAAATTAAAATAAATAAGGTCGGGTCAGGACATCATCATCCCCCAAAAATATTTTAAAAATAATGAAAATTGATACATGAATTAATTAAAATAAAACAGAAGTCAAACCGAAAGTCAATTAATGAGACTAGGTCAAAAATAAATCCAAAATAAATTGAAAATGCGAAATAAAATTCCAAGAAAAGGCCAGGTTAACCATGAGACAGTTGTCAACCTTCATCTCAAAAATCAAATGCTAACAATAATTTTAAGTCATAAAAATAAAATCAATAAAAAAAGTGTGTCAAAATGGACCAGTTAGAATAAATAATTAAAATAAAATATTAATATTAAAAAATACGAAAATAAAAATTATATAAAATTAAATAAAACGTTAAGAAAAGTGAAAAATATTTTTGGGTAATTTTATGGACGAAGAAAATATTTTAAATAAGAAAAAGAAATATGAAAATGGAAGGATTAATGGTGATGAACATGGTAAGCAAGCGTAGATATATCAAAACATGGTCATGGAAGAGATGATTACCTAATGGAAAATAGAAGTGGAATGGAATCTGATATGTGATGAAGTTTCTCCTTGCCACGAAATTCCAATGCTCCTTTAGGGTTAGGGTTTCAACTTCTTAAATAGGGTGGATTAGGTGTTCTCATGGGCTTTTTAATGAGTGATTTATCCATAAGAATAAAAGTGTGAAGTGAGGTGTAAAATGTTGTTATTTTGGGCCAAACTTAAGTGAATGGATGTCCAATGCATGGCCAAAAGAGGTAAAAAAACGTGACTGGTTTGTGCAACATGCTTAGAAAATCTGATTGGGCCAGCCAGACCCAAAATCTGCCTAGAAAATCAAGTCATAGTACCCACTTTAAATGAATGTATCTCTCAAACCATGGATCTAAATGAGATGATTCCAAAAGGATGTGAAAGAGGACATGGCAAGGTACAATTTTTGTGAAGAAAGTATTTTCAAATAATTCCTTGAAGTGCAAGAAAACTGGCCAAGAAGTCTTGACAAATTTTGAAGATTTTGGACTTAGAAATTTTTCTAAGTGTCCTAAAAAATGTCTCACTTTAACTAAGCATAACTTTCTCAATTCTAATCCAAATGGAGCAAACTTTATATCTCTAGAAAGCTTGAAACAAGAGGAACAACTTTCATGTTGGATAAATATTCAAATAGAGCTTTTATCTTGATGCAAAATGGGCTTAAAGTGAGTGCAACGATCATGAAAACTTGCCCTAAATGGAAAGTCAACCATTTCCAAATTAAGTAACTTTTCCAATTCCTGATTAAATGATGAATCCATGACCCAACCTTGATCAAATTTCACATGTAGTATCCCCTAGGCATGGATTTTGAGATTCCACTCTCAAAATGTCAGGAGTTGACTTTTCTGGCCCCATAGTTGACTTTTCCCAAACTATTTGATTCCCGATTCCATTGATCAATTGAAGCACTTCTAGCTCAAATAAAGAGCTGATTTTTTGTATGTAGAACCTTGTGGACATATCGAGGGCCATGGAAAAGAGTTTCACCCAAAGAATCAGAAATAAACTGATTTTATACCAAACCCTAGTTTTAGGGCAAAATGATTAGGAACTGATTGCACTAATTGCCAATGGATCTTTCTGAGATAATTGTGAATCTTTCTAGGCCAAGATGCCTCTCTAATCATGACATGGATGAGCTCCTCTACTTCCAACCAAACGTTGCCTGTTGCTGGTAGCCATGAAACCCTAATTTATGATTAAATCCAGATGAACACTCTGATAGCTTTGAATCCTTCACTGATGAACTGAGGACCATAATAAGATACTTGGACCCCCCTGAGACCCTTGAGACTTGTATACTTAGAAAATGAACAATTCTCAATCTTGCTTTGTGTGGGCTCCTTCTGTTAAGGAGTGATCGATCAAAACCTGATCTCCATGTCACTAATGCAATATGCAATGAGTATAACCTAATATGATGCTAATGAAGTGTAAAACATAATCCCATGCTTCCAGGAAAAATGAAGGGTAAATTTTGGGGTATTACACCAACACTTACGACGAGCCTATTATGGTCCATGTTGATTTAGTGAGAGCTAGTAAAATACATGAAATGTTGGTAACCGATCCAACAAACACAACCCTTAGACAGGAGAGGAAGGCGAGAAAGGTTGAAATTTCCAATCATATGGGTGGAAAAATGGGCCCACGCCGTTTGACATGCTCGCTTTGCCCGCACTTAAGGGAGGGGTTGGCCAAGGGTTTAAACATTTACTCTCTAATGTGTCTGCCTCGCCTTTCCTTATTTTTTACGAACGTGAACATTAATATTAATTTTTGATATATTTAGGCTTAAAAAATGCATTGCCAGCGGGCCCTGCCTGCCCTACCTTAACTTTTTTTTTGCGGGACAGGCAAAAGTTTTAGGTTGTCACCCTCAATTATGCGCACTCCGCCCCACCATATTTTTTATGGGCTTTTGTGGGCCGGGTCTAAATGCGGTGGACATGCCCATTTACCACCATTTATCCAATCATAATCAATTTGACGAGAGTACGCGAGATGATGGGCATGACCTCTAAATGGAGCAAGAACGAGTATTCAAAGGACAATCCCTAATGTGGAGTTCATAATCGTCCAGCTTGATAAAAAGAGAGACCTCATCAAGTGCCTTAAAGGCAATACTAATCTTTTCGCCATCTTCCCATATGATATGCCCTGCAACGACCATAGTGTAGCATTACATGAGTTGAGCATGAACCCCTTAGTCTGGTATGTAGCCCAAAGGGGAAAGCGACAACTCCCCCCCCCCCCCCCCCCCCCCCCACACACACACTCACACTTTTTTTACATGCTTTTGTGGATCAGGTCTAAACGCGGTGGACATGACCATTTTCCACCCTTTATCTAATCATAATTAATTGGACGAGAGCACGCCAGATGATGGGCATGACCTCTGAATGGAAGCAAGAATGAATATTCAAAGGAAAATCCCTAATGGGGAGTTCATAATCGTCCAACTTGACAAAAAGAGAGACCTCATCAAGTGGCTTAAAGGATATACTAATATTTTCACCATCTTCCAATATAAGATGGTCTGCAACGACCCTAGTGTAGCATGACATGAGTTGAGCATGGACCCATTAGTCTGGTATGCAGCTCAAAGGGGAAAACGACCCCCCCCCCCCCCCCCCCCCCCCCCCCCCCCACGGTAAGGTTGAGTCTACTAGGAACGCCGTTAGAGATTTTTTCAAAGATAATTTTATTTCATAGCTAAGGTACATTGCATAGCTAACCAATGCATCTTGGTTAAGAAAGCATTAGGAAAATGGAGGGTGTTCGTCAATAACACTTAACCTTAATAAATAATGCTCTAAAGGTTTATATCCATTCCCAACATTGATAAATTGGTAGAAAATTCGATCAGATATAAGATACTATCGTTTATGGACGCCTATTATAGGTATAATCAAATTCCCAAGCACGAAGCAGATAACGAAAAAACCCCTTCATGATGCAGCACATCAATTATCGTTACAACATCATGCCCTTTCATCCTAAAAAATGCGGGTGGGACGTATCAAAGAATGATGAACAAGATCTTTTGAAGGAAAAATTGGTGAAATGCTATAATTTTATATGGACGATATGATCGTAAAGTCTAGGGGGGAAAAGTTGCACGATAACCATCTCACCAATGTGTTCAATCGTGTCAGGAAATATAACATGAGGGTTAACCTAACAAAAATGTACCTTCGGCGTTAGGGGAGACAAATTCTTGGGATTATATTTGACATAAAGAGGTATCAAATCCAACTTCCAAAAGTGCACTACATTCATCAAGATGGAGACTCTGACCATAAAGAAGAAGATAATGAAACTAAACGAAATGCTCAAAACCCTTAGAAGATTCCTTTCAAGATCAACCCAACATGCGCTTAAGTTCTACAAGCTACTGAGGTAAGAAGTGAAATTTGAGTGGACCCCATAATGTATGAAGGCCTTTACATTACTAAAAAAATCCCCTTTCAACCCCCTCTAGTCTTATTGTGAACGCTAACTTGAGAAACTTTATTAATTTATATTTTATCTTCCGAGGTGGTAAGTGAAACCCTTCTTAGAGAAGTAGGAAATACACATACAAAGATATACTTATTATTGGGGAGTCAGGGTAATGAGGCCCATAAGTGTTAATGGGCTAAATATTCATGGATCTAAGAGACCTCGACGTCATATATCCATCCAAAAACTTAAGGCAATTGGGGTATGGGTCACCTCTCTTATAAGCTCAAGAAAAACGCAAAGTTACTTATTAGCATTACCCATAATAGTTCTGATGGATCAACCTCTAAAGCAAGTCCCCCACAAGAAATATTTTGCAAGACATAGGACGAAGTGTTCGATAGATATATATGAGTTCAATATTTCCTTCGAACGAATAAAATCTCTTAGAGCTCAAGTACTTGATGAATTCATTGCAGAAATTATATCAATCATAGTTGAACCTTGTATGAGATGGACCGTCTTCATAGATGGATCTTCTAACACTAGATGAATCCATTTGGGGCTTATTCTAGAAATCAACGTCAGGTTGAAAGTCAAAGTATCCTTGCATTTTTAATTTTTTACCACTAAATGAAGCATTCATCTCCAACCCCACACTAGCATCATATATGGGAGCAAATGAAATTAAATCATGCATGTATTTACAATTGGACTTCTTCCAAGTCAAAGGGGAATCACATATAAAATACCACTTGCTACAAAAATATGTCGCCATAATAAAAGACAAGCTGAACTCATTCGGATTTTATGATATCACCTATGTACCTCGAGATCATAACACATGGGAGAATGTATTATCCAAACTGAAAAGCAAGAGGGCATTGGGCTTAAACCATTCCTTCATATAGGAGACATTAGACAACCCATCATAATCATATCAAGCCTGGTGGTAGCCACGATTAAAGGTAATATGCCTCGTCATAGATAATAATGATATTAACATATATCAAGACAAGGAGCTTACCAATTGATCCCACTGATACCAACCTCTTTAAAATGACAATGTACATATATTAGGTCGTAAGAGAAATCCTTTATAGGATGGGGTTGCCCAGTCCAATACTAAAATGAATGGAAGAAGATAAAGTCAAATATTTCTTGTGAAGAGCACGAAGGTATTGTAGACTAAGTGACTCCAAACACAAGAGGGGTGTTAATATGTGATATTCAAAATTCAAAAAAGAATTATAAAAATTTGATTTTGAAAATATTTTTGTTGGTATAAATAATAAATCAGAGGAATGACAAAAAAATGAAAAGACGAGAGAAACACGACATAAAGAAAATAAAAGACCGAAAATAAAGGAGATAAGGGATATAAATATTACACCATAGATTTATCTTGGTTCGGCCTAAACCACTTATCCAACTTCAGACCCCAAGATTTTCCCATTGAGATTTCCACTAAGTTCAACTTTGAGATTTATAGAATGAGCTCAAACAAGATTCAACTTTAACTTGAGCTTTAGCACAAGATCAACCCACAAACTTTATAACAATAATTAGAGCTTTTACATGTGCTTAATGTTATGATGACTATTGACATGTGTAATTATACATAGTCAAATAGTAGCAAGTGATGAAAAATTAAGAGTATCGATCCCTAGAGATTTTAATAACTTAAATTGATTCTCATACTAAAATCTTGTGAATAACCATGAGCAAAAGGTAACAATAATAATGGGTTGTCACATATTTATGTTAAAATAAAATAAATGATAAGTGATGATGAAGAAGTTAAATCAATAATGAGAGGCATGTTGGATAATGATCCATCTAGTGAAGTTCATATTTTATATGTGTATGATGAGATCTTTCATGATAGATGAGGTAGAAAGTGATTTAGCAGTGTACTTCTACAAAATCAAAGCATATGCATTGAGTCAAGGGAACAACTCTCTAGGTCTCACAATAGTATTAAATAATGTCTATTTGTAACTCCTAATTTCTCCTATGGTTCTAGTAATTTATGTCTAAAGTAACTAATCTAGTGAATGTGTAAATCCTATTATTTTCAACCATATTTACTTATGAAGTTTGTTAGTTAATAGATATATCAACCCTTAACCAACTTTTACCTATTTATAAGGTGATCAAGAAAATAAACAGATGTATATCATTATTTCACATAGTAAATGCATCACTTCAAACTACACCATTGTAAGACCCCAATTTTGGCCCTAAGATCCCTTATGACATCTCATCATATGCATTGACTTTGGGATCACGCCTTGGTATCCTCCTTACCCATCATTCATTGGGTTTGCATTGGGAGATGTCACCAAGCACATTTTATTGTATCATACTTTGTTTTTCATTAACCAAAATACCAAAAATATGTCAATGTATAGTTTGTTGCTTTTGTAGGTAGTGTGTGCATCCACCAATGCCTTGTCAAGCTCATACCTAGGGTTTGAGACCCTCGATGAAAGGAGACTAATCAATATATGGTTTACATTGATTCTAGACATCATATATGGATCCCCATAGTCTTAACATAGCATTTTTATCAATAAAACATCAAGAGTTTGAAGCTTGTTTGCCTTGGAAGCCCTAATTCATTTGGGTATCTTGTGTGACATCCTTAACAAGTTTCTTCAATATTTGATCAAATATTTCAAGATACACTTCATATTACATCATATTACACATATGTGATCCTCCATGAGTCCCAAATATCAAGAGAATGTCAAGTTTGCAAGTTGGTTCATAGTGGTTGACCAGAGAAAGTCAACTAGTCAAAACTAGGGTTCCCTAGACCCTATCTCCTACAATATTTGTCATATGAAAATGATTACCAGAGAAAATTTACTCTAAATGATATTCCAAACGACTTTCGTGTTGAAGTATAGATCTAGTGTTTCTTGGAAAGTCATTTTTCATGATGATATATTATAGGTTATTTTGTCTGAACCCTAGTTAGGAGGTCAACTTCCAAGGACCATAACTTGCTCAATTATTATGATATGAAAGCCATTAAAGTTTCATGATTAAATTTAAGATGTCCTTTTCAACTTTGATGTTTGGAATAAGTTCAAATTCAACTTTAAAATGCATGTTCCAAGAGGAAACATTATAGGTCATTTTGGGCCATTACCATTGAACAAGTGATTTTCCTCAACTTCTAAAATGCATAACTCCTTCATGCCAAACACTAATAATGTCAAATGTGTGACCAAATTGAATAGGTTTTAAATAGCTACAAATTTTATGAAGGAATTGTTTCCATTTGAAGTCCATAGAAAAAGTTATGCAAGGTAGAAGAAGTGAACATTTGACTTGGTACTTCGAACATTTTCAAATATATTTGATTTTTCAAACTTCCACCTAAGAATTCATCATGATCCAAGATTCAAATGGAAAAGTGTTCAACATGAAAGTTGTTCCCCTTGATCTCACCTTTCCAAAAAGTCTAAGATCATCTCATTTGGCCAAGGAATGAAGGACTTGCGGATGGGTTCTTTTCAAATGACCATTTGGATTGATTTCACCTTCACATTTCAAATTCAAATGCATGGCCACATGACATGATTTTAGCATTGTACACAAGCATTTTTGAACCTGAATACATCACTTGATGGGCCTACGACACACCCATGCAAGCACGCAATGCAAATTGCTAAATTTGGCAAAATTTGGAAGTGTGTGGAAATGAATCACATTGGCTATAAATATAACCCTCGTGGCTCAGAATTGAGGACCTCATGCCCAAGCTTTAAACCTGCAATCCAAACCCTCACCATTAAAGGATAATCTTGAAGGTTTTCATTTGAAAACCGAGCTTCAAATCTCATTTTGTTTTGAGATTTAAACTCCAAGAGTCCAAGCTTTTCTTTGATCCTAATCACCTCCTAAAAGCTTCTGAAACCAAGCCAAGGACAATTGGAATCAAGATCAAGCAAGGTTGAAGCTCCTTCGAGGGTAATTTTTTAGAATTTTCATCTCTTCGATTCTCTCTCAATTGTTCACTATTCTTTGTGATTTTTGGTTGTATGAAGTCCTACCAATGTAGGCAACAAGATTGAGTTGCTTTGAGGTCAAATCGAAGCAACTCAGTTCATGATCCTCAAAATTCAAATCCCTGTATCTCTTGATATACTTGGAATTGAAGAAAATTGAGGCCAGATTCGAGCTCCTGAGCATTTTTTCTTTAAATCCATGTCCTTGTTTTTCATTTTCATGGTGGTTGGTGGTGGACCAGTCTGGTGAGGTCCACCAGAGAAGACATCCGGAGCCCTAGCTCCGGTGTTGTGGTGGCTTGCTCCTGTCCATCAGATCTTCCCTCCACATTCTAATCCTGATCATCCAATGTGATTACCACTTATGCCACGCGTTTGACTCAAGTGTTGATGGAATGCACGCTTCTGGCCATCAGATTTGCCACCTCAATTAATGAGGGAGATCTGATGGCCGTTGCTTTTTTGGTTTTCTTTTTAATTTCTGATTTTATGTTTAATTGCTTTATTTTGTTTAATCCATAATAATTTCATTTTTAATCCAAAAAATATGGGACTTTCACCAAAAATATTTAAATATCTTTCTCTTTCATTTTCTGAATTAAAATTATTTTTTGGATTAATTTTGATATTTTTCATGAATTAAATGTTTTTATGCATATTTTTAATTGTTTAAAAATACTTCTGACTTTTCAAAAATGATGAAATTTTTTGTCTAAGGTCCTTTGACCTTGTTTGACCTGGGATAAATCTCTTGGCCATTTATTTGGTGTTTTGAAGAGGTTTTAGGTTTTGCCCAAACTAAAATGTATTTTAATGCTTTTTTAATTTGATTTTTCATTGATTAATTGTGTAAAAATTATGTTGAGCCATTTTTATGGTCTTGTGTTGTTTGGCTATGTGTTTGGGGATTGGTCAAGGTTGATTTGACTTTTGTTGGATTAAAATCATTGGATTTAGGGGATTGATGAAATGTACATTTCATCTCCCAAAATGAATGATTTTAATTTGATAAAATTCCTCCCATGACCAATTTGTGTTTCTCTCATTCCCCTTCCCCTTCATCTTCATCCCTATTCTTTCCCATTCCTTTTATTGACCAATGAAATCTCAAATGTCCTAAGGTTAATTGGTTCATCAATGACCTTGTGTCAGATGAATTAATACAAGTATGGATGAGATAGGCACATCCCTCTTGATATTTTCTTTTAGTGTGTGGTATGTTTTAGGAGTTTGGTTCATGATACCAAATGTCTAACATGCATTAACACCTAAATTTTTATTGCCCGGCCTCAGATAGTTATGACTTCTACATAAGTCCAATTACGATTGCTTAACATAGAGCTAAATTTGACCCTAAAGGCATAGCATTCTAGGAAATGAGATTGTAAGTCTCCCATCCTTCATGGTATTATGTGGAAACTTGTCCTTCTTTCCTTCCTATGCAATATGTCTTGGTTCAAGGATCCATGCTTGTGATTGAATGATTGAGTGTTCTCCAAAGAATGACTTAATCAATAAAAAAGCAAAACACCACTAACATTCAATTAACCTTGACTAACATTTGACTAACTCTTATTAACATTGCTTTACTTTCAAGCCATTTAATTTATGCAATTTAATTTTCAGTCATTTATCATTCATTGCCATTTACATTTCATTTAACTTGTTTATGTTTATGTCATTTTTTTTTACTTTGCTCATTTGAGCCATATCTTGTGATTGTATATATTTGGTTGTGCATTTTGATTTTGTTTGTGGTCTTAGGACCTTAAAATACTTAATAAACAACAAAAACCCTCAAAAATATTTGGTGGACTGTTGATCTTGATTTGAACTTTTGGACTTTGAACTAGGCAACATTCCGTATGCAAAAGGACTTGGCCAATGCTAACATTTTTTAGAGCAAGTTATTGTGTACTGAGCCTTCATCTGATGCAAGTCTTGGGACCCTGTTTTCATTTATTACTTTGTCTTGATGCTAATTGTCATTTTGATCATGTGTCTGATGCTTTTTTTCTGAGTGATAAAGGGATATTTCATCTGATTCATGAGAAGACAGAGAAGACTGCTAGCTATAGGATTTGCTTGCTTGGATATGGCTATCTTTATTTGATGCCTTAATCTTCATGATGTCTAATATTGCTAATTTCTTGATGATAATTTCTTGATTTAAAGTCCAGGGGAAAATTGGTTTCTATATGACATTCTTGTCTGTTGGATTGCATCTCATTGGTCAGATCTTTTCAACTCTCAACTTTTAATTTTATTCTTAGGATAGCCTCTTCATCTACTCCTACTTCTTAAATTTCAAAATCTCTCCCCTTTTTCAAAAACTTTCTTTGCTTATGATTTCAAACTTATACCTTATTTCAAGTAGAAACGTTGGCCTTATGTCATTGAATTTTTGAACTTCCTTTTTCCTAAATCAAACTTGTAACTAAATATAATCATATTGACTTAAAGTTTCAAAAGACAAAAAGAACTAACAACCCCATTCAAACCTTTCACCCTTTTGTGCCCTTCTCAATTAAGTTTCTGCTAAAAGCAACTCACTCATTTTGAAATTATTACCACAAACTACGAGGTTTTGATCCCCTCATTTTTATGTTGGTACGTAGGCACAAGTCCGAAGGTCTTATCAAACACAAAAAATATAATCAATGAATTCTTCTCTCATCCCCAAACTCTATTTTTATCAAACATCTTTTATACCAAATACATATGCACACATAAAAAGGGCTCCCTAGGAGTACGTACGACACTTTGGGTGCTAACACCTTCCCTCTGTGTAACCAACCCCCTTACCTGTAATCTCTGGCATTTTATTAGTTTTGATTTGAAAACTTCTTATCTTTGGGTTTTGTTTGTACTTTTGCTTTTTCCTTTGGAAACAATAAAAGCGCGGTGGCAACTCTGCTTTTATTGACGTTAAGTTTATCCATAGCTTGATGATCATGAATTTACCGCTACAACCATTTAAAACAAAATACTACTTTTCATTAAACTTCACATTGCTCAACATAAAGAGGTTTAACTCATGATGAGAAAAATAAATACAACAACACACGTTCTAACATTCAATATTTCTAATCACCGATGAAAATCAAATATAAATCTAAGGATGACACTCTACTCCTTACAATCTTTAAATAAGCAGGAGGCGAGTTCTATCACGCCAGGATGCTCGTCACTTCTTCAATAAAGGGATAGTGGAAGGAAATTTTCACTATTGGTTCCGACTTCTTCTTCTTCTTCTTCTTCTTCAATAAGATGTTTTTCTAAGTAGTTTCTCAAGTCTTCCAACTTCTGAAACTCTCTCCATTTCATCCAAGTGGTTCCTTTTATATCCTCTAGCTTTTAGGTTTTTTGTCTTGTCATTGGATCACGGGCCTTGTGGAATTTTCTTGTTTTGGACCATTAACACATCGTAATCCTTCTCATTTCCTACAAATAAACTATGAGTAGTAAAATTCTAGCATACATGGGACATCACGTTTTGTGGTAGGTCTACTGCACAGACAGACAAGCAACATGCACAATTCTATGTTCAACAACTTTTGCATTTTTTTTCTTATAGTGGTTGATCTAATCCATTCAATTTTCTAGATCACTTGCAATCCAATCTTCACATTGTTAGCACTTTTGCCCTAATTCCAAGGAACTTTATTCCTTGTAACCTCTTTTGGCTCTAAGTCTTTATCGAATTTGAGGTTGAAATAACACTTAAATTTTGTCGTGCCAGAACCTATCATAAAGCAGTCCTACACAATTCACAAACACATAAAACTCACAAAAGGGAGCACCTATTATGCTCTACACAAAATGAACTAAAACACCAAAATGAATTAAATTAACCTAATAAAGCTTGCTAACTACAAAATAAAGTCAAGTGTTGAGGCTTGATTCTCTCACAAATAGTGAGTTATCAAACCCTAAAAACTTGAATCATTACTTGTCCTCAAGTGATGCGACATATAATGTCAAAAAAAATTACTTCATTCATCTCTTAATTTAACCACACATTTTCCTGTAACCCATACTTTTTTTCAACAAAATGCATCCAAAAATTGGCACAACTTGGTCTTTATTATAACTTAGCCTTGTTAGTTTGGGTGTATGCAACTTATGATGTTGCATGTCATGCCAGAAGTCTCCCTTCAAGATAATTAGCTTAACTCCTAGTCTGGTTATTCTATGCTATGGTCTAAGGTTTCATTTTTCAATTTCAGTAGGGGGATCAATTAGCTTACTTTTTGTTTTTGGCTTTTTGGTTCATTTTAAACTTAGGAATTATAATTGCATCATTTTTCTAAGTTACTTTTGCTAGGTTCTCCACCTATTCACTTGACGGGGCCGCACTTGTAATGAGTCTAACTTGTTACTCAGAGTGAAGACACCCACCGTTCCTCCTATTTTGGGCACATGAACTTTATTCATAATGCTTTTTGGCATTTTAATTCTTTTTACACACTTTTGCGTGATTTTTAACATGCATTAGTAAATGCAGTAGATTCATTAGATGATCTTATTTACTAGTGTTTCCTCCCCTAAGCTAAATCTTACAAAGAATCTTATTCATACTTTAGAATAATTCAAACTTCTTAAGAAGGTACCTACTTTTCTAACTTCTTCTAGCGTGACAGGGGTCCCTCACTAAGTCACAATTTTTGTGCATTAATTCATAATTAAGACATTGTTTCCAGTATTGTCAACAGTCCAATTAGAATTCTCTTAAATTATTTTAGAAATTCATCTATTTTTGAGATGAAGTTGGGTACTTTTACTTATTTCTTTTTGTTCTTTTCATCATGTTTATTATTATTATTTTCATATGCAAAATAGACAACAAAACACCAAACATTTTCATTGATTGATAATTTAAAACACAAAGCATAATTTAAATAACTAAGATATGGTCCTTCATCCCAAAACTTAAAGTAAGGACAATGTTCTCACTATCAGTATAATGAGCCGTGACACATCAAGAAACAAAAAATAAACTTGCAATAGATTAAAAATTATGGGTTGGAAATACCAGCTAGGCCTGAAGCCTGCTTATTTTCTTGGTTGGTCGTGGTTTCTCATCTCTCTTCCTTTTCTTTTCTTCATTATTATTATTCTTGATTTTGGTTGGTGTTCCTTATGATCCAACCTCCTCTTCGGAAACATTAGTAAATTTATGCTTGACTTTCAATTTTGAAGAGGACTCAGTGGTCCTCTATTGCTCTTTTGATAGGGGTTGGCTGACATGTTCTGTTACATCAATTGACCGTGCCTTCTTTTTACCTTTTTTTGGACTACATGGCCTTGGTTTTCACTAGTTCAACATCCTCTGGGATTTCAGCTCCTTCTAGCACACCAATAGTCTTTAGTGACTCTGAAGCTTCATGATAGTTTCCTATCATTCCAATGGCCATGAAATCTGGGTTAGAATTTTTGAATATCTCTCCTGTTCGGTGTTACTCCCAGGCTACTTTTATCTTGAATGGTGTTGGGAACTCAGTGCTTTCATCATCATCATTTTTTTTAAGAACTTGTTCAGGTTAAGCTAGTTTTACTTCATTCTAGTCTTTAATTGGTACTTTCACTTGAATAAATGACATATCTTTAAATGCAAATTCATCTTCTTGCTTTATTTCAGCTTGCTCCTTATTGACCTCTTCCTTATCCTTGTTTCCAGCATTGTTTTCTTCATTGTTGTCCTCCTCTTTTTCTTTATCTTTAACATTGTCCTTATTTTGAGTCTTGTTCATTTACTCCTCCTAATTTTGGTTGACTTCCTCGCTCAAATCCTCTTCATTAGATTTTCCTTTCTCCTTTTCCTTTTCTCCCTCTTCAATTATGATCTCTGCATCCACTTCCTTCTTCTTCTCACTTTCAGTTGGCTCATTCATATCAAAATCCTTTGTCACCTTTGGTTTTGCTTGTGGAACCATGTTTTGCAGGTTAGTGATTAAAGAAGTCTTGAAGATGAATATGCTTTTTATGATGACAACTAAATATTATTTGGACGATGATAACTAAAGTCAAGCATAAAGCGGTTAAAGATGCAAGCAGACTAAATAGGGTTTGATGAGTTCAATGATCATTGAAAACATCTTTTGATGATGGCACCTAAATGAAATATAACTCACGCCTCACCACCAAGTAAATCTCAAGCAATTGTTTATATGAATGAAGTACCTAATAAGTCTTAAACTGTGTGAAAGCTCACCATGTTATGTATGAGTGAACAATATTATAAAAGCAAATGGATGTATCCTAAAGTTATACGGCTTATCATACACCCACTAAAACTATTTTAAAACATATTTTTCTAAAAGAAATATTTCTAAAAAGGTTTTGAAGTCATACCAGTTGAATTGGGAACTATCAGAAAAGTTCTGGACAATTTTTTATACTAGTGCAAAAATGTTCCTTGATCGTTTAGGAAAGTGTCTTGGGGAACGATAATGGATATACAATTTTTCTTTCTTTTCAAAACCTTCTAAACTATTATTTTTGTTGTCTACCAACCGATAGGTGCATGGTGCCAATCGACTGGCTCATTAAATTTGGCCCCAAAAAATTTCCTTTGTTGTTCCACCCTCTAGCCTATAAAAAGAGGACCATTCCCCCATATATTTAAATCCAGGATTGTGATATCTCATATATCACTCCTCATTGTCTCTCTACAAATATTTTCTGACTTTATCTCACTTAGAAATTTAGTCGTAGTGCTTTTGAGAAAGATCTTTTGTGAGTAAGGCATCTTTGTAATTTTGGAAGGGTAGAACTGTAAATTCAATAAGGAACATTTAAACCTTGGTTGAATAATTTATCCATCTATGTATTGTTTATTTGGGTTCAAAGCTAAACCCTTTAAACGCTTTGGTTTGGGAATTTAGTTACTAAGTCGGCATTTCGATTTGAAAACTAAGCCAGGTTGAAAGATTTTTAAGGTTTGAGATCAGCCTGACATGAAATCTCACATTGGTTCATGGTTATCCTGGTAAAAACCCCATTTCAGTTTGTAAGTTCAGCCTAGTTAAAAGTGTTAGAACAAGATTTGGTTCTACATTTATACCTTGATTTTTGATGATAACAATATTGTATTTTTGTGAGAATAATTTTGGTACCCTAATGGTTTGTTATTGTGTAGCTTTAACATCCAATTTTGGTTCTGAATATATGATGTACAACATCACTAGTTTCTGAATGATGTGTTCCAGATCCGCTTCAGCGTCAGCTATTGGAAGTTCTAAAAGATGTTCATTATTGTTGCTACAATGTTTTTTCTGCTTCTGTGCTGATTCACTTCTAGTAAGCTTCTGAGGAGACATTATGTTGCTGTTGCAATGTTCTCTCAGCTCATGCTTTTGGATGTGACTCTTGTAACCAAACTTCTGAAGAATGGTAAGCTTTTGAAGTTGTGTTATGTCATTGAAGATTCTGAAGATCTCAAGCCATACTATTGAAGTTATCAAGGTTCTGACTGAAGATTATGAAGATTCTGAAGATACTGAAGATCTCAAGCCAGACTACTGACGCTGTCAAGGTTCTGACAAAAGATTTTGAAGTTTATGAATCCAGCTTTATGTTTCTTCATTTCATGCTTCATCAACTTTCATCATAAGCCAATAAACTTGAAGATGAGATCAAATAGGAACGTGATCAAATAGTACATAGTACAAATCGAATATCCTTTCCACTACCTTATTTCATGGGCAAGGATAGTACTATACATCACACCTATCACTGATTTTATGGACGAAGGACAATACGTAGTATCACTCCTCTCCCATCCAATAGTGGACATTTGTCCTAATGATATTTCCCCATTTTTCCCTCCAACGGTCTTCTTCTTATGCTATATAAGTGAGACTTAGAGTCTTGAAGAAATTTGTTGGTGATATAATATTTTGACAAGTCTATTTCTTTGTGAAAAGTTATCATTCTTTTGTACACAATTTTTCTTTAAGTGTTTGTTATTCATTTGTCTAAAATCTGCTTGTGTAGAAGCATCTTGTAACACACAAAATATTATTCAAACTATTTGTTTGATTCCTTGAGGAGGTTATCCTTGAGAAGACAAAGAAGGTTGTTTTTCTAAAGTCCTTGAGGATACTAGGGTATAGTTGGATCCTTGAGAAGACAAATAAGGTTATTCTTTATGTTTATTGTAATCTGTTGATTATAATGGATCAAGTCCTTGCGTATAAGGCAAAATCACCTTGGCGGATGGACTGGAGTAGCTTTGAGTTTCAAGCGAACCAGGATAAAAATACTAGTGTTTTTATCTCTTTGTTTTTAACTTGCTAGTGGTGTTCTTGTTTTGGAAAAAACTTTTGCTTGTAAAACCCAATTCAAACCCCCTTTCTTGTGTTTTTCACACCTTCAATTAGCATCAGAGCTCCGGTTCTAATTATGATAAAAAAATTATCAACACCTCACCATGTTCAGTACCGATCCAATTTGTGTGAGAAACAATGGTCGCTGCTAATGATGCTAACGTTGTTAACAATAATGAAAGAGATTATTACAGTGCAAAACCACCAATCTTTTATGGTGAGAAATTTGACTATTAGAAAGATATAATATAAATTTTCTTTCTTGGTTATGATGTTGGTCTCTGAGATCTTGTAGTCAATGGCTACGTTCACCCAGTGAACGTTGAAGGAAATACTATAGTAAGAAGTGCTATGACTGATCAACAGAAGAAAGATTTCAAAAATCATGGTAAGGCTAGAACCATATTGCTCAATGCTATCTCTACGAAGTATAAGAAGATAATAAACAAAGATTCTACCAAATCCATTTTTGACTCTCTGAGGTTGACTTATGAGGGAAATGCTCAAGTAAAGGAGACAAATGCCTTGGCCTTAATCCAGAAATATGAGGCATTCAAAATGGAAGATGATGAAACAATTGAGACTATGTTCTCAAGGTTTCAGATGCTTATTGCAGGACTGAAAGTTCTGGACAAAGGAACTCTACAACTGACCATGTCAAGAAAATTATCAAAAGTCTTCCCAAAAAATGAAAACCTATGGTAACTGCCTTGAAGTTGGCAAAGGATCTCAACAACATCAGTCTTGAAGAACTCGTTAGTTCTTTAAGAAGCCACGAGATTGAGCGTAAAGAAGATGAACCTCGGAAGCTAGGTAAATTTGTTGCTCTAAAATCCAAGCCTAGGAAGACAAAAGCTTATAAAGCGGAGGAAGAATCAGAAGGATCTGATGAAGACTAAGAAGATGACGATGAGCTATCTCTGATCTCAAAGATGAAGGTGTGAAAACACAAGAAATTGGGGTTTGAATTGGGTCTTACAAGCAAAACCTTTTTCTAAAACAAGAACACCAATAACAAATTAATAATTAGAGATAAAAACACAAGTATTTTTATCCTGGTTTGCTTGAAACTCAAAGTTGATCCAGTCCACCCTCCAAGGTGATTTTTCCTTATACACAAGGACTTAATCCACTATAATCAATAGACTACAACAAACACAAAGAATAACCTTCTTTGTCTTCTCAAGGATCCAACTAAACCTTAGTCTCCTTAAGGACTCACAAAGAACAACCTTCTTTGTATTATTAAGGATAACCTCCTTAAGGACTCAAACAAAGAGTTTGGATTATATTTGGTGTTTTACAAGATGCTTATACACAAGCAGATTTTACACCAATGAATAACAAACACTTAAAGAAAAACTGTATACAAAAGAATGACAGCTTTTCACAAAGAAAATAACTTGTCAAAATATTTGCGTAACCAGTGTTTTTCTTCAAGTCTCCAAGTCTTACTTATATAGCATAAGCATAGGATCGTTGGAGGGTAAAATGGGGAAAGCTCATTTGAGCGGCTGTCCATTATTGGATGGGAAAGGAATGATACCGCGTACTATCCTTTTGCCCACAAAATCAGTGACAGGTGTGATGTATAGTACTTTCCTTACCCACAAAATTAGGTAGTGGAAAGGTTGTTTGTTTGTACCATGTATTATTGGATCACATTCCCATTTTGAGCTTATCTTCAAATTCATTGGCTTCTAATGAAAGTTGATGAAGCATGAAATGAAGAAATAGAGAGCGTGATTCAGAAACTTCAGAACCTTTGGTCAAAACCTTGACAACGTCAGTAGTCTGGCTTGAGATCTTCAATGTCTTCAGAATCTTCAGTCTTCAGAATCATCAGTCAGAACCTTGGTAACTTCAATCGCTTGGCTTGAGATCTTTAGAATCTTCAGCTTCATAACACAACTTTATAAGCTTATCATTCTTTAGAAGTTTGGTGATCAAAGTCACGCCTAGAAGCACGAACAGAGAGAACATTATAGCAGCAACATAGTGTCTCCTCAGAAGCTTCTAATGAGTGAAACAACTCAGAAGCAGAAAGAACATTACAACAATAATATTGACGTCTTTCAGATCTTTTAATAACTGGAGCATAAGTGGATTCATAAGACATAGTTCAGAAACTGATGATGTTTCACATCATATATTCAGAATCAGAACTGGTTATTAAAGCTACACAATAACAAATCATTAGGGTACCAAAATTATTCTCACACAAGTACAATATTGTTATCATCAAAACTCAAGGTATAGATGCAAAAAAAAATCTTGTTCTAACAATCTCCCACTTTTTGATGATGACAAAACATGTATTTTGATGAACAGTTTTGTACAGGAAAATCACAAAATAATACATCTTTTAGAAGCACAAAGCTCCCCTTGAGATGTATAATCTTATAAAGATAAAACCAGAATGAAAGAACACTTTCATGATTAACCTTTTTGAAATGCCAGAGTGAATATTCTGTCAGAATCTGGTTTATCTTCAGAAGTTAGTTGATGTTGTCCAGAGCACTGGTTGATAACATCATCATTCTGATAGGCTTCTCTTCAGAATCTTTGTTGAGTTCTTTTAGAAGAAACTTTAGAACTGGTTAACTTCTTTAAAAGAGCAGGTTTTCTTATTGGAACCTTCACTTTTCAAGTAATATTACTATAGAAGAAAATTTCTCTTATCTGAATTCCAAATCCACGATTTTCAGAAATAACATATTCATAACCATTCTGATTCTTAAGAAATAACCCTGCAAAACACTTGCCAAACTCTTTTTCAAAGTATTTGTTAGCATAAAACATTAATCAATGTTTGGGTTTTTAATTAAGGAAATTAGATATCAAAATAAACTCTAATTCTTCCCCTTTAGAATGTTATGTTTTATCCCCCTTTGTCATCAATCAAAAAGATATAAGACAAAAATAAATTAAGAGAAACAAAACATTTTTCATTAAAAATTGCCAAAAGATAATGCAAAGTACAACTGATAAGAAGCAAAAGAATTTTTCAAGAAATTAAAAAGAAAACTAAGGGTTCTGAGGAGGAGGAGGAGGCGGGGGCGGAGGAAGCCTTGAGAGAATCAACTGAAACATGAGATCTTGCTTGTCCAGACGCTCATTGACCTTTGCATTATCAGCCTTGATTTCCTCGATTGTCTTCAGAAATGAAACAAGTATAGGATGAGAGGCAGACGCTTCTGAGACAACAATATGAGTAACAACTTCTTCCATAGCACAATCTTGAGGTTTAAAAGCAACATCAACTTCTAGAGCAGACTCAATGTGCTGAACAATCTCTATTTCTGGAGCAGCTTCTTCTACCATAGCCTTAGGAGTCACTTCCTTAATTTCTATAGCAGGAAGGCAGAGTTGGGAGCTTCTTAACTTCCAGAGTTCCACTAAGGGAACAAACCTAGAATGAAATTTTCTTTCAGCAAGAGTATACCCAAGATCCTTAAGCTTAGAAATCTTGGAGTTCATCCAGATTTTGTAAGCTTCCCATGATGAATCACTCGCAATAGGATTTGCTGAAGAACGACTGACAGTCATTGCTTCATGCAAACAACTTTTAGATTCCGATTCAAATTTCCTCAGAACCTTACCAAAGTTAAGGGAAAATTTTATTGGTTGTTTGGGGTATTTAACTGTAAGGTTGATTCTGGTTCATCAAAGTTAGGACCATATACAGGAGGATGTGATGGTAAAATAATAGGAGGTGATTTAGGTGAAGTGAGTTATGGTTCAAAATTGAACATACCTTCAGGAGTTCCATCAGAAACTCTTGAGGGAGATGTTCTAGGAGTTGTTATATTTGGATTTGTTGGTTTATGAGCAGTAATATTTGGTGGTGAAATGGGTGAATTTTGTAACTATGTAGGAGATGATGGTGGTGGTTGTAAGACCCCAATTTTTACCCTAAGATCCCTCATGATATCTCATCATATGCATTAGCATTGGGATCATACCTTGGTATCCTCCTTTCACCCTCATTCATTGGGTTTGTATTGGGAGAGATCACAAATCACTGTGTGATTGTATCATACTTTGTATTTTATCATTTACTAACCAAAATACCAAAAATATGTCTTTGCATTTGATTAACTCTTTTGTAGGTAGGGCACTTGATCACCTTTGATCTATCAAGCACACATCTAGGGTTTAAGACCCTCTTTGCTAAGAGCTCAACTAAGAAATGATCCACAATGGCTCTAGGAATCATATATGAGTCCCCATGATCTTTGTATGTTACTTTGATCAAGAATTCTTCAAGATTTTGGAATTGGTTTGCCTTGGAAACCCTAGTTCATCTAGGTATCTTGTGTAACTTCTTCAACAAGCTTCTTCCCCAATTGATCAAACATTTCAAGGGATACTTCAAATTTCATAATCTTATGCATATATGATCTCCCATGAGTCCCAAAAGTCAAGATAATTGCAAGTTTGCAAGGTGGTTAATGGTGGTTGACCAGAGGAATTCATCTAATCAAAGCTGGGGTCCCCTAGACTCTATCTCATACAATTTTCACTATATGAAAATGATTCCAAGAGAAAAGTTACTCTAAATGACATTCCAAACAACTTTAATGTTTAGGTCTAGAGCTAGTTTTTCTTGGAAAGTCATTTCTTATGTTGAAAGATTATAGGTCATTTTGTCTAAACCCTAATTTGGAGGTCAACTTCCCAAGCCCATAACTTGCTCAATTCTTATTAGATGAAAGCCATTAAAGTTTCATGATCAAATTCAAGGTGTCTACTTAAACTTTGATGTTTTGAGGAAGAGTTAATTCGACTTTTATGAGCATGTGATATGAGGATACATTATAGGTCATTTTGGATCAATACCATTGAACAAGTGATTTTCCTCAACTTCAAAAATGCATAACTTATTCATCCCAAATCCAAATAAGGTCAAATTTGTGACCATTTTGAAGGTTTTTGAAAGATATACAACTTTTATGAATACACTTTTTTCATTTGAAGCTCACATAAAACGTTAGCCAAGGTGGAATAATTGAACATATTGCTTGACACTTAGAAATTTTTTTGACATGTTGAAATTTCGAAACTTCCACCTCAAAATTCATCATGATACAAACTTCAAATGGAAAAGTGTTCAACATAAGAGTTGTTCCTTTTGATCTAACCTTTCCAAAGAGTTCAATTTTATCCATTTTGGACAAGGTTTGAATGGTCAGCGCATGGCTTGAACATGGCATCATCATTGGGCAAGAATCAACTTCAAACAGCTGCACACTTTTAGACTCAATTACATGTGATTATGGACTTAATTGAGTAGCTTCATGGGCCTGTGCACGCCCATGCATGCATGCATCACTCAATTGCCAAATTTGGAAACAACTTGGAAGGTGCAAATAACACTTGAATTTTCTATAAATAAGAGCCTCTAGCATCAGAAATGAGGACCCTTGCACACCAACTTTGCCTCCACACTTCAAACCCTCACAATTGAAAGGAAAACCTGAGAATTTTCATTTGAAAATTGAGTTTGAATCTCACTGTTTGGAGATTCAAAACTCCAGGGATCCGAAGCTTTGTTTCAATCCTAAGCCACTCCTGCAAGCTTCTTGAGTAAGATCAAGCAAGAATTGAAGCAAGAGAGATCGAGTTCTGCATAGCATTGAAGGTATTTTCCAATTTTTTATTCTTTTTGATTCTCTCTCAATTCTCATCAATTCTCTTGGATCTTTGGTTGTCTGAAGTCCTACCAATGTAGGCAAGAAGATTGAGTTGCTTTGAGGTCAAATTGAAGCAACTCAGTTCATGTACCTCAAATTTCCACTCCATGTATCTCTCAGTATACTTGGAGTTAGGATGAATTGAGGCCAAATTCGTGATCAGTGCCATTTTTACTTTAAGATCATGTCCTTCTTTTTCATTTTTGTGATGGTGATGAGAGAACCAGTTCAGCCAAGGTCGCCTAAGAAGACGACCGGTGGTTTGCTCCGGCGATGAGCTGGATAGGTTTTGAGCTACGGGATCAAGTTATTTTGTTTTAATCATGAGCGTTCCTTTTAAATACCAACTGTATGGCGCGCTGATTTGAGTGCACGATACAATACGTGTTTTTGTCCACTTGATCTTCCAACTCAATTAATGAGGGAGATCAGGTGGTCCACGTTTTTTCAGATTAATTGATTTTCATTTTATTTGTTTCATTTTCATTAATTCATATTAAATTTTAAAATGATCCAAAAAATATGAGAGTTTCACCAAAAAAAAATTAATAAAATAATCTTTCATTTTCTGAATTAAAGTTATTTTTTGGATCATTATTAATATTTTTCATGATTTAATTGATTTTTTGAATATTTTTAATTTTTTAAAAATACTTTTAAGTTTCCAAAAATTGTGAAAAAATTTCTCCAAGGTCCTTTGACCTTGTTTTACCTATGACAAATCTCATGGTCATTTCTTTGGTGTTTTGATGAGGTTTTAGGAATTTGGCCAACCATAATTCAATTTAATGCATATTTTTATTATTTTTAATTGCTTAGATGCCAAATAAATTGTGTAGAGCCATTTTAATTGACTTTGTGAGTTTTGACTTGTTTTGCTGGGCCTTGGTCAAGGTTGATTTGACTTTGCTAGGTTAAGATCATCGGATTTAGGGGATTGATGAAATGTACATTCCATCTCCCAAAATGAATGGATGATCTCAATTTGGTAAAAGTCCTTATTTGACCAATTTGTGTTGAATCCATTCCCCCTCCCTCTTCATCTCATTCCCCTTATTCATTCATTCATGTAATAGACCTATGACATCTCTATATCTTAAGGCTAGTTGATTGCAAAATCAACATGAGTATGGATAAGATTAGGTCCCCCATTTTGCAAATTCTTTTTGTGTGTGGTATGTTTCATGAACATAGTTCATCATACTATGTCTCTAACATGCATTAACACCAAAATTCTATTGTCTGGCCTCAAATAGTTGTGACTTCTACATAAGTCCAATTACGATTGCTTAACATAGAGCTAAATTTGTGACACAAAAGACATAGCATTCTAGTTAGTGAGATTGTAAGTCTCCCCTCTTTCATGGTATTGTATGGAAACTTTACCTTTTTTCCTTCCTTTGGAAGATGTCTTGGTTCAAGGATCCATGCTTGTGATAAATGGGTTGAGTATTCTCCAAAGAATGACTTAAACAAAACAAAGAAAAAGCAATACTAACTTCTAATCAACTAACAACTAACATTTAATTTCAAGTCATTTACTTTTATGCACTTTAATTTTTAAGATTTTAATTTATTTGTCATTATTCATACCACTCAAGTTGCTTACTTTAATGTCATTTTCCTTTTGTCCACTTGCACCATATTTTGTGATATTTTGTGTTTGTATATACTTGTTTGTTTGTTTGGTATTTTGACCTTAATGTACATAATAAGAACAAAAACCCTAAAAAAACATTTTTGTGTGAACTGTTGGTTTGATCTGAGACTATTGGACTTAGAATTTAGGCAACATTCACTATGCAAAGTACTTGGCCAATGCCAACTTTCATGAAACCAAGTGCTTGTAAAGTGAACATTCATCTGATACAAAATTGAAGATCCATTTGAGTTCATCTGCAACCTGATCATTGTGAAACTGTTATTTTGAACCTGTGTCTTATGCCATCTTTGAAGTTGCTAAGCTTGGATTTTTCTATCTTTATTTGAGGCTTTGCTCTTCAACTTGCTATTTGTATATTGATTGTTGCTTGATTCTAAAGTCCAAGGGAAATTTGGGTTTCTATATGACATTCTTGTCTATTGGATTTCAGCCCATTGGTCAGATCTTTTCAACTCTCAACTTTTAAATTTATGATTAGGATTAGTCTCTTCAGCTCCTCCCCACTTCTTTAATTTCAAAATCTCTCCCCCTTTCTAAAACTTTCTTTGCTTGTGCTTGTTTTCTAAACTTAGACCATATTGCAAATTAGAAACTTTTGCCTTATGCCATTGCATTTTCAAACTTCTTTTCTTAAATAAACTTGTAAATAAACTTAACTATGCTTGACTTAAAATTTTCAAAAAGAAAAAAAGAACTAACACTCATTCAAACCATTTTAGTCTTCTTGTGCCTTTGTTAAAATTTAAATTTTTACTAAAAGCAATGCACTCACTTTGAAATTAATACCACGAACTACGAAGTTTTGATCCCTCATTTTATGTTGGTACGTAGGCACAAGTCCGAAGGTCTTGTCAAACACAAAGATATAATTAATGAATTCTTTTCTCATCCCTCCATTCTATTTATTGCAAACATCATTTTGTACAAAAACACATATGAAAATAAAAAAGGGCTCCCTAGAAGTACCTAGGACACTTTGGGTGCTAACACATTCCCTCGGTGTAACCAACCCCTTACCTGTAATCTCTGGCATTTTATTAGTTTTGATTTGAAAACTTCTTATATTTTTGGGGTTTGTTCGTACTTTTCCCTTTTTCCCTTGGAAACAATAAAAGTGTGATGGTGACTCTGGTTTAATTGACATCTAACTTATCCATAGCTTGATGGTAATGAATTTACCGGTATAGAAATTAAGTGGAGACTCTGTTGGGGAGTAGTCTGCAGTGGGTTTAGCCTACTTTTTTGTGTGTATATAATTGTATATTTGATGTATGTATATTTGTTTGTATGATATAATCTGCTTGTGGTGCTTGGTGATCTCTGAGTAGTGAGATAAGTTCTAACCTGAACTTGAGTGCAATTAAGATAAGAGGATGGTATAGTCATGTTCGACTTGTGTGAAGTAGTCCTTAACAAGTTGGCTTGAGACCCATCTACTCAGTGGAGACCCTTTTGGAGTTAGGCATGTCACACAAGTTATTGGTGGTTAGGAATTACTATCTCTGATTTGGGGTTCGAGAAGCTGAGGACCGTAGAACATTTAACCCCTCTTGGCCTATTTAGGATGTAGTGCGGAGACTGTTCAAGTGTAGACTTGATAACAGTTGTTACGCGATACTACACTCAAACGAGTTTCTCTTGAGAATATTATGGGTTGATGAGTCAGTCATCCTAACCTATAATATCCGATAGATGGAATTAAGACTCTGGGAACTTTTTAGAACATGATCTACAGGTTGTTATCCTTAGTTCACTCCTTTGGGATGGTTCTTACCCAGACTCCATGCTCGTGACTCACAACAAACCCTTGATTCTTTGTTGATCCAATCAAGTCTTGTCAATATCAATGGAACTTGGGTGTTGATAAGGTATAAACCATAATCCACCAAAATGGATGATTGATCTTGACAATGAGTTGATTCATACCTTGACCTTTGTTTGTTTGCTTTGTGTGTGATCCCTTATTTGTGATTATTACATTCATGCATTCATGCGCATCATAAAATTCATCACACAAAATTTCAAGGAACTAAGATGTCATTTGCAAATATTTTCAGACCATGGATTATGGACGAAGGAACACTAAGAAGTACAGTTTCAGATGTCCCGACTTGAAAGAGTTAAGGAAGCTAGCATCTTTTGTATTAGATCCCTTGGATTTCAAACAACATCATGGGAAGCTTCTGTCCATCTTGCTTGTTGATGTAGTTGAAGGACTCTTGAGTGTATTGGTGCAGTTCTATGATCCTCTCTACTGTTGTTTCACTTTCCCAGATTTTCAGCTTGTGCTTGCCTTGGAGGAGTATTCTCATCTTTTGGGGATACATGTTTCTAGTATAGTGCCTTTTAGGGGATTGGAGGAGATTTCCCAGTCTAGTATTATTGCTGAAGCTCTTCACTTGAAGAAGTATGAGATAAAGGCTCATTGGGTGAAGAAAGGATGATTGTTTGGGTTGCCATATGTTTTCCTCATCAAGGAAGCTACCACTTTTGCCCAAGCTGGTAGTTGGACGCTTTTGAAGCTATCTTTGTGTTGCTCATCTATGGATTAGCTTTGTTCCCTAACATTGACGGTTTTGTCGACGTTAACGCCATTAGACTTTTCTTGATTGGGAATCTTGTGCTTACTTTGTTGGGTGATATGTATTTCTCTTTGCATCTAAGGAATTCTAAGGGTGGTGGAACGATTATCTGTTGCATTCCTCTTCTGTACAAGTGGTTTATTTCGCACTTGCCTCGGACGCCTACTTTTGTGGAGAACAAACAATGTCTACGGTGTTCTCAGAGACTTATGTCTCTCACTAATGATGATATAGTTTGGTATGATCCGTCTTTAAGCAGCTTGGAGATTATTGATAGTTGTGGTGAATTCTCTAATGTGCCTCTCATTGGGTGTTGATAAGGTGTAAACCATAATCCACCAAAACGGATGATTGATCTTGGCAATGACTTGATTCATCCCTTGACCTTTGTTTGCCTTGTGTGTGATCCCTTATTTGTGATTGTTGCATTCATGCATTCATGCGCATCATAACATTCATCACACAAATTTTCAAGGAACTAAGGTGTCATTTGCAAATATTTTCAGACCATGGATTGTGGATGAAGGAACACTAAGAAGTACAGTTTCAGATGTCTCGACTTGAAAGATTTAAGGAAGCTAGCATCTTTTGTATTAGATCCCTTGGACTTCAAGTTACGTCATGGGAAGCTTCTATCTATCTTATTTGCTAATGTGGTTGAAGGATTCTTGAGTGTGTTGGTTCAGTTTTATGATCCTCTCTATTGTTGCTTCACTTTTCCTGATTATCACTTTGTGCCTATGTTGGATGAGTATGCCCATATTTTGGGAATACCTGTTTCTAACAAAGTGACATTTAGTGGATTGGATGAGATTCCTAGATCTCATATTATAGTTGAAGCTCTTCACTTGAAGGAGTCTGAGATTGAGGCTCATTAGGTGAAGAAAGGAGGTTTGTTTGGGTTGACTTCTGAGTTCCTCATCAAGGAAGCTACTGCTTTTTCTCAAGCCGGTAGTGTGGAGGATTTTTAGGCTATCTTTGTATTGCTCATCTATGGTTTAGCCTTGTTCCCTAACATTGACAGTTTTGTTGATGTTAACGCCATTAGAATTTTCTTGATTGGGACTCTTGTGCCTACTTTGTTGGGTGATATGTACTTATCTTTGCATTTAAGGAATTCTAAGGGTGGTGGAACGATTGTGTGTTGTGTTCCTCTTCTGTACAAGTGGTTTATTTTGCACTTGCCTCAGACACCTGCTTTTGTAGAGAACAAACAATGTCTATGGTGGTCTCAGAGACTTATGTCTCTCACTAATGATGATATAGTTTGGTATGATCCTTCATTAAGCAGTTTGGATATTATTAATTGTTGTGGTGAATTCTCTAATGTGCCTCTCATTGGTACACAAGGAGGAATCAACTATAACTCTGCTTTGCCTCGTCGTCAACTTGGGTTCCCCTTGAGAGACAAACCTAATAACACTTTGTTAGAAGGTCTTTTCTATCAAAAGGGTAAAGATCCCCAACATTTGAAGAAGAAGATTGTGCATGTTCGGCATAATGTGCATAGGAAAGGAAGATCTGAGCTTGGTCCGCGTAATTGTGTAGCTTTGGAAGCTTACACTCTTTGGGTGAAGAAGAGAGATTTGGAATTGAAGATGCCTTATGCTTGCGAAAGACCTATGTCTATGGTTGTGGCTGAGCCAGTAACTCTCCCTGACCAAGATGTAGAGGAGTTGGAAGAAGCGTTCGCCAAGATGAAGCAAGAGAAGGATACGTGGGAAGAGCGTTTCCATGCTTTGAGCAGAAAGCATGAGGAGTTGTAACTTGAGTCCAAGGACAAAGATGCACTCATTGAGCTACTTGAAGACCGAGTAACTAAGAGACAGAGAGAATAGAGGTTTCATCTTCCTTTAGTATGCCTCAGTCTTCCATTGCTTGGAAGAAGATTGTTGACCAGCTTGTCCTTGAGAAGACTCAGATGAAGGCTTCTTTTGAGATTGAGATCCGACGCATTCATAGGAAGTACGTGCCTGCAGCCAGACCTTCTGATGTTGTTGTTAGGGATCCTTAGGATGACTAGTCTCCTTTTCTCTTGTATTTTGTATTTTTGGTTTCTGAAATTGTACTTAGTGTAATCCTTCCAATTATATAAAAAAAAGAGATTTTATCGTCATATCAAATTGTTGCAATTATTGTTGAATATATATATATATATATATATATATATATATATATATATATATATATATATATATATATATATATATATATATATATATATATATATATATATATATATATATATATATATATATATATATATATATATATGTAAATAATATAGTAAGTTCCTTGAAAATAAAAACAATCAAGCATTGCATTTCATGTATCATTTGCATAAGCAGGTCTCTCTTTCGCCAGATGTTTTATTGGTATTTCTTTTGTGCTTCAGCCAAGCTGACTCATCGATATAATACCCGCGCCAATCACTCAAAGATTATGGAGCATCTAGAACAAGAGAACAGAGACTTGAAGGATGAGATCTGTAGCGGTGTATTCATCACTTTATGATTTATTGATTAAACCAAAAGCAAAGCATACAAAGAAATCGAGTCGCCACCGCACTTTTATTTATCCAAAGGATTGGCTAAAAAGCGAACAAAAGCCTAAGAAGTTTTACACATAGAAAACTAATAAAAAGATCAGAGAATCTGGGTAAGGGGTTAATTACGCAATGGGAAGGTGTTAGGCACCCAAAACGTCCTAGGTACTCCTAGGGAGCCCTTTTCACACTTGTTGTATAAAAAAGTTTATTTGTTTATGACATATTGTGCAAACATGATTGGGAAGATGAGAAAAGAATATACAATTTATTATTTTTGTGTTTGAACGGATGAACCCGTTGCCTACGTACCTTCCATGAAAGGTAAGGATCAAAACGCCGTAGTTCGGCTAAAAGATTTCCAAAATATGAGTGGGTTCATTTTAAAACAAAAGCCCTAAGGTCTTTCGTTATCCACAGGAGAAAACTCAACCTTATACAAACAACGAGTCCACCACGTGAGAACAACTTCAACTTGCTAGTGAGGGGTTAACCCTATAATAAGCAAGGAAGTCTTACAATTCAATCACTAAGGACAAGAAGGTGAGATTAATATCAACCAACTAGGATAAATCAAACCTATGGCTAATGTATGAAAACTTATCAAGAATGGACAAAGCCACAAAACAATTGAATGAGTGAGATTAACCAATTAGGATTTATTCACAAAAGAGTGGTCAAAGTATGATTAGAATTCAATTCAAAGAGGTATTATGAAATGGAGTTTGAAAAATCAAAGGCCAAAAGCCTAGGTTTCTAATTTGAAAAGAGATGAGAATGTTTGCACAATATTTGTCAAAGTTTTTGAATTAGCATGTGAAAAGGGAGTTTTGGAAACACACACAAAAATGGAAGGGTGAGGAAGTAAAACTTCTTAGAGGTTCACCTCTTGAAATCATATGGAAGATGATTCAAGTGTGTCCTTTGGAATGAGGCGACAAAGCAAGTAATAAATGAGCAAAGCAAGGTGATACCGGATGCCAATCAATGGACTTATACCAATCTCACAAACAAAGGTGGATACCGGATACCAATCAATGGATTTACACCAATCTCCTAAAACAAAACAATGATACCGGATGCCAATCAATGGACTTATACCAATCTCACAAAACAAACACGGATACCGGATACAAATCAATGGATTTACACCAATCTCCTAAAATAAAACAATGATACCAGATGCCAATCAAATGGACTTATACTAGTCTCACACCATATCATTGGAACAACTGCCAAGTAATGGACTTATGCTTGTCTCCTCCATGGACAAAGTAAAAATGCTATAAAGCAAAGCTTATGAAATGACATACAAATGATGATGATAAATGCACAAAGGCACACTCAAGCAAAATAAACATAGATGAATCAAATAAGCAAGACAATGAATTCAGTTAGCACACACTATATACAAGTAATTAGGCTCAAGCAAGGTTAGACTTAAAAGTCAACTGGAATGCGGTAAGTTGTGCTCTTAACCTTAACATTGAGAGTTAAGGTGAAGCAGATGAAATGGAGATGAGGGGTGTGCCTCATGGCTCTTATTCCTAATCAGGGAGAGCTTTGAATGATAGAAGGTGTGGGAGTTCAGAAATTTGGAACTCTCTCCACAAGAGAATGACTCTATAGATCTTGGGTTAGTATCCACAATGCACCAACATGTAATGTGAGCAAAGGGATGACACACTAAATAGTAGGAGATGGACTACACATCTCTTTTATCTACCAATTGCCTCATATGAGGACTTTTCCTGCTTGGCACAAAGAGTAAACAATCACAAGCATTGCCTCTTAAGGAGGACTTCAGACAGGTGCCTGGCCACATAACAAGCCAGGTCTTCCAGACTACATGAAGAAGAGAGGTTATACCTAAAGTGGTTAAGCAACCAAGCAAAAGCAAGTTCAAAGTGAACTTAAGCAACTAATGTACCTGTGGAAACATCAAACAAATCAGTACAACTATACAGACAAACAACCAACAGTTAATGCAACAGACAACCAATATAGGCAAAGGCATAAGCCACAAGTCAATCTCAATTTAATCAACATCAACCTACAAAACACACATTATTAATCAAAAGCAAATATTGAATGCTCTCAAGATGAGGCATCATCAATTGTGTAACTTGCATGTACAACCTGAAACAAAGCTTCAAACATGAGAGGCAAACCACTAGGACAAGGCCTAGGGTCAAAGAGGGAGAAATAATACAAAACAGAACATGAAAATTGATATGAATCAACTTAAATCAAATAAGAAACTATTCCAAAAGGTCTCATGTCAATATCAATTACCAAATTCATTTCACAAATCAAATAAGGCAAGGCATGCAAATTGAAAGCTCAACTGAGGAAACAGAATGATCAAATGTATATTAATTCCAAAATGACTCAATTAATTCCAAGAAAAATCATGGCTAAACAGAACACATAACATGATCAACACACCAAAAATCAAGGCATTTGGATAAGTTTAAGCATGGCAATAAAATTCATCAATTCAAGGTAAGCATAAACAAGCTCAAAGGAGGCACAAATTGATACATCAACTTAAGGCAATCCTAAAACTGAAATGACAAATGATAAATGCCTCAAACCAAATCCACAATAAACTTCATAGTGTCTAGAAACAATGTGTAAAATTTCAAGTCCATATGATAAACATCCATCATTTCACAAATTATTAAAGTTCAACACTCATCAAAAGTCCACAAATGGTCAACCAGCAAAGAAAATCTCAAACAAATCATAAATGGATCCAAAAAATTCCACAAAAATTCATGAGCAATCCTAACATCCAGAAAAAACATCATGCAAAAAATCACATCATTTGGCATTTATTTGGCAGGGGAAAGAAAATCAACAAATTGAGCAAGCAAAGGTGTGACACACATTGTCACACCTACATCAATCAGATCATAACTCAACAACCAAAAATGCTAAAAATGCAAACTCAACACCAAAAGGTCAATTAGGATGTCTAGTTTAAGCATGTCAATTTTCACATTCATTGAATCAACCATCATTATTTCACAAAGAAAATGGCAAGCAAGGTACAAGATAGCATATGCATACACAAACCCTAGGCCAAATTTTTTTCATGCGTGCACAATTTCTGGAAAAGTAGTCATAAAAAACTAGAAATCATGAGGAACAACATGCCAAAATTCCCAGGTCATTTGGATCATTATTTATGGAGTTATGAATTTTTGAAGTGAATGAAAAATTAAAATCATGATGAAGCAACATACATGAATGGCATATGAATGAATGAAATAAAATGCAAATGGCCTATTGAAGTTGTCCTCGGCCAGAATCGAAGGGAGTATTTATTTGAATTGAGGCGCTTAACATGTGAAACGCGCTGTTTCACTAATCATATGTGGCAAGGCGAAGTAATGTGAGCCAATCATCAAGCCAGACGTACACCACGTGGACCAGTGCATGAAGATAAACATAAAAACACATGCAAACCAGCGCTAAACAAGATCAAACAGGAATCTGGAAAAGAAACCCTAACATTCATACAACATTCATCGTGTTCATCATCCTCAAGAACAAACATCCACAGAAATTCACAATGAGCACACCAACGGATTCATCTTCCAACATACAACACGGATCAATGATTATTTTGACCTAATTCAACCTATGTTCAAAGTTTCGAGCAAGAAAAGTTTCACTTATCAAACTTATAATCATCATAACTACTTCATTTCTGCATGGATTTCATGGATCTAAAGTTCAGTGTGATCAGCATTAAAGGATCTACAACATGCATACATCAATTTTATGAATTATGAGCATCGAATTCTGACCTTAATGAAGCTACAGAAGTGAAATCGTTCAATTCAGGTCCTGGAAAGCTGAAACAGATGATCTCCAATGCTTAGATGAATGAATGGATGAAGAATAATAGCTCAACAGTGCTTGATCTCGCTTGAATCTTCAACTGCCATTAATGGATGCAAGGTTCAACAGTCCTCGAATCAGCTCAATTCTTCTAGATCTTGCTTCCAAAATCTTCAATGATGCTTGTGGATGATGAACAAATCAAGAACAAGGCAATGTTTATGAAGAATTTGGATGAAAAAGTTGAGAGAAAATTGGAGAGAAATTTCTAGATCTGAGATTTGTGAATTGTTGTTACTGAATTCTGTTAGGATTATGATTATATATGCTCTCCTAATGATGCTTGTTAATCATGCTTAAGCTAATGCCAAGAGATTAGTGAAATTGAAGTGTTTATGCAAATTGGCCAAAGCACCCTTATATGTGTAATGCAATGCTACAGTGCACGAGTTCTGGTGGAAATGCACTTAAAATGTGATTTTGAATCAAATGCCAATGGTGGGAAGTGAAGGCAATGCACAATTTTTGAATTTGGATTCTCCCTCCAAAATTCAAATGAAAATGCCAATATTTTTGTGATCAAAATGCATGGAATATGATGCATGAATTGGATAGTAGAGTTCAAGAGAGAAATGTTGCAAAAAGAACCACTTCATCTGGCCATTTGGTTGAGAAGTTATGCACATTTGAATCTCCATGTACACCTTGCCATGTTTTGATCATATCTCTTCAACCACAAATGAGAAATTCATGTTCTTGGACATTTTGGAAATGGGAGAGAAAGATATACAACTTTCATGTTCAACAAAATTTCATTTGAAGCATTTTTGGTCATGTAATCTTGAGGAGAAAACCTTTCTATTTTTGAAATTCAAATTATAGGTCACTTTCTATTTTTGGAAAGTTTTCATCTGACTTTATTTTCTTCAATGTTGATGTTTGAAATGTCAAATGAGACTTGTTTGAACATGAATGAAGTATTTCCCATCACTTCCCACTTCCAAAAATCACAGTTGACTTTGCAGTTGACTGGCTAGGGCTTCAGTTGACTGAAGAATGCCTTAACGAGATTCAAGCCTCTAGCACTTGAGATTCTGATCCAAAATAACATCATAGCTCATATGAACTCTTGATTAATGATCATGGTGCCCAAATTCTCAAGAATGGCCACCATCTATTGCTCAATGACTACCTTGACCTGTGATTACTTCATCTGCAAGTAACAAGGTTAGATGACATATTTTTATACTTTTGGCTAGTAAACAAATGAAAAGCAATGATATACAAATGCAAAACATGCTTGGTGATCAAGAAATCACTCTCAAAAGAATAACCCACCCACAGGGAAGCAGGCAAGGTGCACAATGATCCTTGAGGCAATGATATGATATGATATGATGCCATGAGGGATCTTAGGGACAAAATTGGGGTCTTACAGATGCCCCTATTTAAGGTCATTCTAGCCGGAGAAGTGAAGTTTAGAAATCTTCATCTCGACGCGGTAGAATGGGCTTAAATAACAGTAATGAGACAAATTTTGGTCCCTAAGAGACCTCATGATGCAAATGTATGCATGTAAAAGACACAAACTCTATGGGGATATAGTTCACACAAAAGAAAAGACGATCCATCGGAGTAATACACTCACCAGGAACAGAGATTCTAACAATACTCTCACGGGGACTCTTATTGGGGAAAGAAAGAAAAAGAATGCGTGAGTAGGACACGACTCTGAATTAGGGGACAAACTGACACTGCATGACTAAGACACGATTGGACTGGAGACCTCACTGGGGAAAGAAGGACTCAAACTGGGGAAAAGAAGATTTCCAAAGGACAACACATCCACTGGAAAGACACAAGCTGACTCAAACTATCCACAAAGGATACTTCGGATAAAAATCCGGACTCGGACCATGAAAAAGATTCACAAAGAACCTCCCTGCCAGGGAAAAAATGCATATATTGGGGAAAACGCCAATACAGCAAAGGGCAAAAATCACCTACAAGAAACTCCACTGGAGAAGTGTCTAACAAAGAGACTCTCCTGGGGAAGCAACAAGGAATGAGGTGTTACCGGTATAAGGGTAACAAACTCAGGAAGAATGAATATCTAAGACCGGTATAAGGGTGATAGATATCAATCAACCAAACATCTGAGAAAGACCTGAAAAAGGCACATCAACTCAGAAAAATCTGACTCCACAGGGGACCAAGGCCATAATAGGGAGCAGAAAGGAAGGAACACCAGGGATACCAGTTACTGGGTATATAATAGGTGACCGACCAAAGCGTGAATTGGTATATATGCCAAAACACTCATCATCCGAAAGGAGGGCTTGAAAAAGCAAATCGACTTACAGGATGGACATTCGAATCCACCGCGGGAAAACGAATCTTACTCAGCTAGGGACACAAACCCAAAGAGTGCATGAGATATAATATCCATTACCGTCAGAACGTGGATAACATACTCGCATGAGATATATTATCTATTACCGTCAGAACGTAGATAATATACTCGCATGGAAGGAAACACCAGGGATACCGATTAGGGCATATAATAGGTGACCTACCGAAAACGTGAATTGGTATATATGCCAAAACACTCATCATCCAAAACACAAACTTGTTAAAGGATGGATATTCGATTCTACAAAGAATACGAATCTTACTCCGCCGGGGAAAATCAACAAAGGATTCCAACCAACGAGCGACTGAGATATATTATTCATTACCGTCAGAACGTGAATAATATACTCGAAAAGGAAGAGACACCAGAGATACCGGTTACTGGGTATATAATAGGTGATCAACCAAAAAGAGAGACAATCCATACCACAACAACAGGGTAAACGAAAGACAACTCACAGGGGATAAATTGCAAGCATCCGGCAATTATCCAAGAAACAAATATTCGATTCCACAAAGGAATAACGAATCTTACTCGACTAGGGAAACACAACAGGCTTCGACTGAAGAGTGCATGAGATATATTATCCATTACCGTCAGAACGTGGATAACATACTCACATGGAAGATTATCCACAACCGGTTACTGGGTTAATAAAGGATAAATCGACCGAAAAGAAAGGCATCGGGATACCAAAACTAGGTATATAATGATGACCAATCAAAGGGAGCAACAATCATTACCAAGCAAAAGGGTAAATGAAAGAAGACACACTGAGGATGAATTGCATAAACAACAATTATCCACAAGGACTTGCTGGCGACTTCAAAGGGGATAAAATTGCAGGCAAACGACAATTATCCAAAAGAAGATTTGCTGGGGATACAATTGCTAGCAAAAGGCAATTATCCAGAAGCAAGGGAGGAATATCAACATCGAATACTGGATGAAGATAACCACGAAGAGTAACCATCATCGGTTAGGATGAACAACAAGGTTAACTCTGCAAAGAGGAGAAATTAGGGTTTACAACTACCGAATACGGGGTAGAATACCAAAACTCTGGCTGGGGATAGGGTTGCTAGCATCCGGAAATTATCCACAAAAAGCACAGACTCCGTTGGGAATAAAACCACAACAACGTAGGATTTACAACTACCGAATACTGGGTAGAAGACCACAAAATCCACCATCAACCAGAACGAACCACAAAGGTTACCTCAGCTAGGGGAAAAGAGATAGGACTTACAACTACCGAATACGGGGTAGTGGCCAAAACTCTGATGAGGATAAAAAGTAGGGTTTACATCTACCGAATACGGGGTAGAAAACCAACAACATCCGCGTGGAAATGAAAGAATCACGATTCCGCACGGGAAACAAAATAGGGTTTATAACAAACCACCAACTGCTGAAGAGCAAAAAAACTAGGATTTACGACTACCGAATACTGGGTAGAAAACCAATCAACTCTTGCTGAGGAATAAAAGGTATATAACCACCAATTCCGCCAAGAAGAGGGAATATAGGACTTACAACTACCGGTATGAGGGTAGAGGCCCAAAAAGATTCCGCTGGGGGTAAAAGAATTATTGTCGGTTACTGGGCAATTCATTCGTTTATTTCCACAGGGAAGCACAAGAAATAGCTGACAAATAGCCAATTCGAGATCAAACCGAAAAGACAGACTGAATCAAGACACGTCCTAATGAGGATATAACTCAATAGGAACATCCATCCCAATATATATGTTGGGAGGAAACAGAAGAAACCGTCATCCACGAGGATATATCTCGGTGGGGAACTGCAGAAGAGAAGACAGACACTTTCTGCTTATGGGGCTGACTCTATATGGAGAGATTCAAACGCCCGACATCTGCTTGGGAAGATCTATTGGAGATCTATATCACCCATAGCAGGAGACAACAAACAAGAGATATATGGCAAAAAAATGCAACATGAATATCTGAATGTTTATGAGTACGCATGAATATGCGTAATTTATGTTTGATGAATGCTGACAAAACAGACATATCTAACACAAACAAGTTCGGGAATCAAACATCCGGTACTATACTTCCAGGGGAAAAACCAACTGGAAAGCCAATCTGCTGGAGGTCCACACGCTGAAAAGCAAAGATTTGCGGGGAGGCAAAGGATCAGAGATATCGCAAAATCACAAAATCTTTGAGCGATGGATCAACAATCAACCCAACCAGGTCACAACAGGCAACCAATGCCACCAAGACAAATCTGTTGGGGAATGGGAGAAATCCCAAGATATCTGCAGGGGAATCCTCGGTATCAAAAGTTCACTGCACAAGCGAGAACTGCTATGAAAGCAACTCCACACAACTCCACTGGGGAACAACACACAAAGGGAGAACAGGTCATCCATGTAGAATTTACTGCACAAGCAACTCTATCTGGGGAGAACACAAATAGCCACTCCATCGGGGATACACCCACTGAAGCAAAAACAGATCACACAAGTAGATTCTGCAACAAGCCACTCTACTGAGGATCAAAACAATCAGGAAATCAACCCAATCTCTGGATGCTAGACCACCAACCAACCCTACTGGGGAAACAGAGATTTCAACAAGCAGAAACTGCCACAAAAGCCACTCTGTCGAGAATACCAGCTCTGGCGGAGGCCCTGAGAGGAATATCACAGATGTAATCCTGACTCTGTTGGGGATACCAACTCTTTTGGATTTTGCATAAATACAATCCACCAAACCACAAATCTACTGGCGGCTAGGGCATCCACTGAAGGACCCACTGGGGATATGGAGGAGAGCTGGGGAATCAACCACTGAATGCTACACCTTCCAAAAACAAATCAACAACTGCTGAGGAGGAAAACAATCCCTACTCTGCTGAAGGCTAAACGCTCTAATGGGGAGATAACAACAAATCTGCTCGCGACAAAGCTGAGGAAAGTGGTAAAGTACCGGGATATCAATCCACCAACCACTGAATCTTCAAAAAGAAAGCAACCATGTTGAGGAGAGAAACAACAACTCCGCTAGCGACTGCACTGGAGAGAGACGGGGTACCGGGGTTTCAAACCACCACCTACCGAATCTTCCAAAAGGAAAACACCCATGCTGGGAGAGAATACTGCTGGAGAAGAAAATGAAGTCTTCAACCAACACTCTGCTTGGAGAACAACCCACAACAACAGCTATGCTTGGGGAACAACCCCACCAACAAAGCAGGATAAAGAGGATACAACCACGCCAGGAATTTGAACAAATGTCTTACCTGTTGGAAATCATGCAACCCTTGGGAGAGCACTGAGAAATTCTTAAGTATCCTTTCATCATTGTAAATGTTCACTTTGTTTAAAACAACGAATTTGAAAAAATTATTTGTTGAAAACAATGACATTTTATCAATTAAAACATGCAAAACATTTGTTGAATTGAAACAAATAAGAGTGCAAATAATTGGATAAAAGCTCAAATTGATTTGATGGAATGGTAGCCTGCAAATGGCAAGACTCCATAGATCTGTACAAATTTGAAATCAGTGATATATATTGGAAGAGGGCTACATTGGACATAATGATCCTTTCTCTACCAATTTGAATCTCGATGTATTCGAAGCTTCAGTCGACGATGAATCGAGAACCTCTGACGAAAAGACGGCTGCGGAACAGAAAGTCTTGTCAGGATGCAGTTACTTGCCAAATCCCTAATTTTTGCCTAGATTGCCCCAGGATGAGGTACTCAATCTAGCGGGATGCAAATATTCTCTTTTTCCAAGTCTCTAATTTTTGCCTGGATCACCCTTTCGGGTTTTCCACCGAGACGCTCTTTTTTGCCTAAGCCGCCCTTTCGGGTTTTCAACTTAGCGAGCTATTCTGTTTTTCATTTGCATATACTTTTTTTTAGGCAAAATATTTCTTGACTGCATCTGAATTCACAGGACGAGTGAAATCCTCCCCATCCATTGTTGTAAGAATCAGAGCACCGCCTGAAAAGGCTCTCTTAACAACATATGGACCCTCGTAATTTGGAGTCCACTTGCCCCTGGAATCGGGCGCGAAAGACAAGACTTTCTTGAGCACGAGGTCACCTTCTCGGAACACACGAGGCTTGACCTTCCTATCGAACGCTTTCTTCATTCTCTGCTGATATAACTGACCATGGCACATAGCAGTCAATCGCTTCTCTTCAATCAAATTCAACTGGTCGTAACGACTCTGAATCCATTCAGCATCAGTCAACTTGGCTTCCATCAAGACTCTCATTGATGGGATCTCCACCTCTACTGGGAGAACAGCCTCCATGCCGTAAACAAGAGAAAAAGGGGTTGCCCCTGTTGAAGTGCGGACATATGTACGATATCCATGCAAAGCAAATGGCAGCATCTCATGCCAATCTTTGTACGTGACTGTCATCTTCTGGATAATCCTCTTGATATTCTTATTAGCAGCTTCAACAGCCCCATTCATCTTAGGTCTGTAAGGAGAGGAGTTATGGTGTGCAATCTTGAACTCAACGCACAACTCATCCATCATCTTATTATTCAAATTAGATCCATTATCAGTAATGATCTTATCTGGCACACCATAGCGGCAACTCAGCTGGTTCTTGATAAACTTCACAACCACCTGCCTGGTCACATTCGCATACGAAGCGGCTTCGACCCATTTGGTGAAGTAATCAATTGCTACGAGAATAAACTTGTGTCCATTGGACGCCTTCAGTTCAATCATGCCGATCATGTCAATTCCCCACATAGAGAAAGGCCATGGTGATGAAATCACATTCAGAAGTGTCGGAGGAATATGAATCTTATCCGCATAAATCTGACACTTGTGCCATTTCTTCACATATTTGCAGCAGTCAGACTCCATTGTCAGCCAATAGTAGCCTGCTCTCAACATCTTTCTAGCCATGGCATGCCCATTAGAATGAGTACCAAATGAACCCTCATGGACCTCAGTCATCAACAGGTTTGCTTCGTGTCTATCCACGCATCTGAGCAAAACCATGTCAAAATTTCTCTTATACAGCACTTCACCACTGAGGTAGAAACTGCCTGACAACCTTCTCAAAGTTTTCCTATCTTTCACAGATGCCCCAGACGGGTAGACCTGGTTCTGGAGGAAATTCTTGATATCAAAATACCAAGGCTTGTCATCATTGACTTCTTCAACTGCAAACACGTGAGCTGGTCTATCCAAGCGCATCACGGCAATGTTGGGTACCTCGTTCCAATACTTAACCACAATCATGGAAGCAAGCGTAGCAAGCGCATCTGCCATCCGATTATCCTCTCGAGGAATATGATGAAAATCAACTTCAGTAAAGAATGTTGAAATCCTCCTCGCATAATCTCTATACGGAATGAGACCAGGCTGATTCGTCTCCCATTCACCCTTGATCTGATTGACAACCAGGGACGAATCACCATACACATCAAGATGTTTGATTCTCAAATCAATACACTCTTCCCGTCCCATAATGCAGGCCTCATACTCAGCCATATTATTCGTGCATTTGAAAGTTAGCCTTGCTGTAAGCGGAATATGCGTGCCATGAGGAGTGATGATTACTGCCCCAATTCCATTTCCGTACTGATTCACAGCGCCATCAAACACCATCGTCCATCTGGAACCAGGTTCCGGACCTTCATCAAGTGTAGGCTCATCACAATCTTTCATTTTCAAATACAGAATCTCCTCATCTGGGAAGTCGTACTGAACAGACTGATGATCTTCAATCGGCTGGTGCGCTAGATGGTCAGCCAAGATACTACCTTTAATAGCTTTCTGAGCTCGATACTCAATATCATACTCAGACAACAGCATCTGCCAACGGGCAATTCTCCCAGTTAAAGCAGGCTTCTCGAAAATATACTTGATTGGATCCATTTTGGATATCAACCAAGTAGTATGATTTATCATGTACTGGCGCAAACGCTTAGCAGCCCAAGCCAAAGCACAGCACGTCTTCTCAAGCATTGAGTATCGAGACTCACAATCATTAAACTTCTTACGGAGGTAGTATATAGCAGATTCTTTCTTCCCTGATTCATCTTGCTGACCGAGTACACAACCCATCGAGTCTTCAAGAACAGTCAGATACATAATCAGAGGTCTTCCTTCCACAGGAGGAGACAAGATCGGAGGTTCAGACATATACTCTTTAATACTGTCGAAAGCTTTCTGGCAATCCTCGGTCCAATCATGAGATTGATCTTTCCGGAGGAGCTTGAATATCGGCGCACATGTGGCAGTCATGTGGGATATAAATCTGGAAACGTAATTCAAGCGGCCAAGAAAACCTCGGACTTGCTTCTCAGTTTTGGGTGCAGGCATCTCTTGTATTGCTTTGACCTTTGCAGGATCAACCTCAATACCTCTCTCGCTGACTACAAAACCCAACAACTTGCCGGAACGGACTCCAAATGTACATTTGTTCGGATTCAGCCGAAGTCTAAACTTCCTCAGACGCTGAAAAAGCTTCAACAAATGCTCAACATGTTCAACTTCCGTTCGGGACTTAGCAATCATATCATCAATATAGACCTCTATCTCCTTGTGCATCATATCATGAAACAAGGTAGTCATAGCTCGTTGATACGTGGCTCCGGCGTTCTTCAGATCGAAGGGCATCACTCGATAACAGAATGTTCCCCAAGGTGTGATGAATGTTGTCTTCTCCATATCCTCGGGTGCCATCTTGATTTGATTATAACCGGAAAATCCGTCCATAAAGGAAAAGACTTTGAATTTAGCTGTATTGTCTACCAACATATCAATGTGTGGTAGAGGAAAATCATCTTTCGGACTAGCTTTGTTCAAATCTCTGTAATCAACACACATACGGACTTTTTCGTCCTTCTTAGGCACAGGCACAATATTGGCCACCCATTGAGGATATGTAGAAGTCACCAGAAACCCCGCATCAATTTGCTTCTGAACTTCCTCTTTGATCTTCACTGCCATATCTGAATGAGTTCTTCTGAGCTTCTGCTTCACAGGCACGCACTCAGGCTTCAAAGGCAGGAAATATTGCACAATATCTGTATCTAAACCCGACATGTCTTCATATGACCAAGCAAAGATATCGGAATATTCTCGTAGCAACTCAATCAATCTCTTCTTGACAGACTCTTCAAGAAGTGCCCCAATCTTCACCAAACGAACACAATCCTCAGACCCCAAGTTGACTGTTTCCAGATCTTCAAGGTGCGACTGAATGATCTTCTTCTCGTGCTCAAGGAGACAGGTAATCTCATCAGGAATCTCTTCAACATCATCTTCCTCTGCCTCAAATACAGGGAATTCAAAATTGGGAGATGGCGTTGGATCATTATGTTCAATGGGTTTTAGAATCAACCTGCATAATGATTTTGGTTAATGAAAAACTTCAGAATTTAAACAAGCAAACCATTATACAGATGAAAAAGATTGTTTTTATTCTTGTTTTTATGGGTTTTTTGTGATCACTGATTTCATGCAAAAGCAAAAAGTGAAAACAAATGGAAAAACAAATGTTTAACAATGCATTAATTGAATGAAATATCATTGTATAAATGCTGCCAACAATGTCATCACTTCTCCTTTTGGCATGGGAGAAGGGTTTTGAACAAAGTGAACCATTACTCTGATCTATGAATGACTGTAAGAACATCTACAGCGACCCAATTGTGGCAGACACCACCAGGTATGATGAAGTTGCTCAGATCCTCTGCATCCTCTTCCAGAATAACAACAGCTTCTTCAGGTTGATCAGCATGGATGAAACCTCCACTCTTGAACAGACCTTGCTCATTGAATGCCCCAGACGAATAGCCAATGCCAGCCCGGGATCTATTGTCTTCAAGCTCAATCATCTTCCCTAAACCAGCAACTGCACCACATTCAATGGCCAGTTTTGCATCACGGTAGGAAGCAAATGAAGGAGACTTCTTCTCAATCGGCTCGGCAATAGATAAAGCTTGGAACGGGGTTCCAACTTCATCCTCAGCATCAATGTATGAGAAAGAAGACAAGTGGCTAACCAGGAGAGCCTTTTCTCCCCCTACCACAACTAGTTTCTTATTCTTGACGAATTTCAGCTTCTGGTGTAGGGTGGATGTCACGGCGCCAACCTCGTGAATCCATGGTCTACCAAGGAGACAGCTATATGATGGGTGGATATCCATAACCTGGAAGGTAACTTGGAAATCACTAGGTCCAATCTTGATTGGGAGATCAACTTCCCCAATCACAGTCTTACGCGACCCATCGAAAGCCTTCACAACAACACCACTCTGCCTCATAGGAGGACCTTGATATGACAATCGAGAGAGTGTGGTTTTTGGCAATACATTCAAAGATGATCCAGTGTCCACCAGCACGTTGGACATGGCATCAGTCTTGCAGTTCATGGAAATATGTAGAGCCATGTTGTGGTCTCTTCCCTCCTCAGGGAGATCAGCGTCACAGAAACTCAAAGTGTTGCAAGCAGTAATGTTTGCAACTATACTATCAAACTGTTCTATGGTGACATCGTGATCAACATAAGCCAGGTCCAAAACTTTCTGCAGAGCCTCCCTATGGGGTTCTGAATTCAGCAGCAAAGATAAAACGGAGATTTTGGATGGCGTTTGTAGAAGCTGGTCTACAACATTGTACTCACTCTTTTTGATGAGCCTCAGCATCTCATCACATTCTTCATTCACGGTGCCACTCGGGCCAACAGAAGAAACAAGAGTCTTTTGTACAGAGGAGGGTTTGGCAACAGCAAGTGTCGGGTTCTGAACATTCACAGCCGTCCCAACCGGACGCTCAGCGGAATCAGAAATAACATGAGACTTAGGGGGTGCAGAAAACACACGACCACTACGGGTCAACCCGCTCACATCAGCAATATTAGTCACAGAAGTTGAAGGCAACGGCACTTCCTTCCCATCTTCCACAGCAACGGGATTGTATCTGAAGGGAATTGCTTTATCTGAAGAATAAGGCACAAGGCATGCAGGCTTGATTATTAGAGAAGGAGAGACCTTCGGCTTGCTACCATCATAACGGATGACAACAGGCTCGGGCAGCTTGAACACAGGAGATATAACATTCACTTCTGGTTCATCTTCATCAACATTACGGTTCTGAAGAATCTCTATGGTATCTTCATCCAATAGCTCTTGAAGCTCTCTTCGCACTTGGCGACAACCCAGCCTGTTGACGGAGCAAATGCGGCATCTGTCATGGTCGTGCTCTATATGACTGTACTGACACAGCAAACGATGCAACTCGACCAATGACTGTCGAATATGACTCACATATTTGACTTTATACTGGAAGAGGGCAACCCTGGACCATGTTCACAGATTTCCCATGCTCGGGCAATGGGTTCTTTGTAACATTCGGGCCTGAGTCCTCGAAGCTCAGAATACCGCACCGCATAAGGTCTTGGACCTTAGTCTTCAATGGGTAGCAATTCTCAATGTTATGTCCCGGAGCACCGGAATGATAAACACAGTGTTGATCTGGCTTATACCACCACTGCGGGTTCGCAGGCACAGCTGGAGGGTCTCTGGGAGTAACCAGCTTCCTTTCCAACAAGGAAGGATATAATTCAGCGTACGACATAGGAATGGGATCGAAACTGATCTTCTTCCTATCATAGTTCAGATTAGCCTGGTTACTAGTACTGCCACGAGGCTGGTAAGCCTGTTGCTGTGGACGGTGTTGCTGCTGATACTGAGGTTGTTGCTGATGCGGATGCTGATTGAGCTGCTGATACTGAGCACTATCTCTGAAGACAGGTGCTATATGAGCCACCTGATGCTGATGACGCGCCGGCTTCCTCTTGACAGAGGGTCTTCTTGGTTTAGCATGGGATTGCACAGCATGTGCCTCCCCATCTTTCTTCTTAAACGCCCCATACCGTTTAGAAGAGCTCTCATCTTTACTCAAACGTCCTTCACGGACTCCTTCCTCCAGACGCATCCCCATGTTCACCATCTCGGTGAAATCAGAGGGAGCACTCGCAACCATCCGCTCATAATAGAATGAGCTAAGAGTCTTCAAAAAGATCTTAGTCATTTCTTTCTCTTCGAGCGGAGGAGTAATATGAGCTGCCAGCTCTCGCCACCTCTGGGCGTACTCCTTAAATGTCTCTTTATCCTTCTGAGACATGGCCCTGAGTTGATCACGGTCAGGCGCCATATCAATATTATATTTGTACTGCTTGACGAAGGCTTCGCCAAGATCGTTGAAGGATCGGATGTTTGCACTATCAAGGCTCATATACCAGCGAAGAGCCGCACCGGACAAACTATCCTGAAAATAATGGATCAGAAGCTGATCATTATCTGTTTGCGTAGACATTTTCCTGGCGTACATAACCAGGTGAGCGAGAGGGCAGGTGTTCCCTTTATATTTTTCAAAGTCAGGAACTTTGAACTTGATTGGAATCTTAACACCGGGAACAAGGCAAAGTTCAGCAGCAGACTTGCCGAACAGATTTTTCCTTCGGAGGGTCTTCAATTCCTTACGCAGCTCAAGGAATTGGTCATTCATCGCATCCATCTTCTCATTAACATCTGGGCCCTCAGACGGCTTAGAATGATAGATGGTGTCATCTACCCTGGGAATGGTATGCACGACAGGAGGAGCAGCAGCAAGGACCGGGCTAGATGCCGGCATAGGAGCAAAAGTTGGAGCAGGAATATCTGGCATGAAACCCGGAGGCATACCCCACGGAAACCCGGCTGGCATGGCATGCGGCACGAAGTGAGCACTGGCAGCTGGCACGGTCGGAGCAACAACTTCAGATATAACCGTCCTCTGGGGAGGAGTTGCAGGAGGTGGAGAAGGTTGATTCTGGGCAGACAAAAACTGCTCCATCAGAGCACTCAGACGAGCGACCTCTTCCTTCAGTTCACGGTTCTCTTGTTCAAGTTGATCCATCACTCTAGCAGAATTGGCTCTGGTATAGTACCGGTGAGTCAGCTTGTCTTCAAAATAAATGAAGAGCACAGAGTTAGGCCACAGACAAGAACACCAGAATAACCTGCTTATGCAAAATGATGCATGCAATGTTTGTGCATATGCTTTATTTTTATTTCAAGGAACTTTTAGGGTTCTATTTGCAAATTTTTAAGTATTTAAAGCATTTAATAGCATGTGGAAAATATCTCATCAAATATATTTTTGAACAAAGAAGTACAGCAATGTTGATTATTACAAGGGAAAAGGAAAATAAACATCCTATGGATCCCTAGAAGCTCGGGATGCTGGAAGATGAGATGCACAAAGCTTCTTGATCTCTCTCTCATAGGCTGCTTCCATATCCGCTTTCTCCTTTGCAAGTCGAGCATACTTCCTTTTCCAGAATTTGGAAGACTGAGGAAGCAGAGAAGTCCAAGTATCATTCAGATCATCTATCACCTGATGCTCGAGGAACTCAATCAAAGCGTCCTTCTCCTTAAGCTGATGAAGCAACTCCTCTCTTTCACGGATCCAGGCACGTGAAAGGTCTTCTTCTCTCAACTCCTCTACATCTTGGTTAGGGAGGGTTGAAGGCCCAGCCACAACCAACGGTGTAGGTCTCGGATGATCATACGGCATCAGGTACACAGAAGCTCTCTGTCTGACCCACGAGGTATATGGCTCCAAAGCTATGCAGTTCTTTGGACCCAACTCATTCCTACTCTTCTTCTGAATCTTGCGCCAAGCGCGGATAAATCTGGCTTTCAGGCCTTGGGGATCTTTACCCTCCTGAAAGAACACACCTTCTAACAGAATGTTATGAGGTTTATCCTTTAGGGGGAACCCAAGCTGACGACGTGCTAGGATAGGATTGTAGCTGATCCCATCACATGTACCAAGAAGGGGCACATTAGGGAATTCACCACAATAATCAATGATCTGAACTATATCATACACACGATCATACCAAGAGATATCGTCATTAGTGAGAGACATGAGTCTCTGAGACCACCGTAGACATCCCTTGTTCTCCCTGAAAGCAACCGTCTGCGGCAAGTGAGAAATAAACCACTTATACAGCAGAGGCGAACAACACACAATAACTCCTCCACCCTTTGCATTCCTCAGATGCAAAGAGAAATAGGCATCACCCAACAGAGTCGGAACGGGATTAAGAACAAAAAAGATCCTAATAGCGTTCACATCCACAAATTTGTCGATGTTGGGGAACAAAATCAAACCATAGATGAGCAACACAAATAAAGCCTCAAAGGCATCCTCACTCCTGGCCTTCCCATAAACGGTAGCTTGAGCGATGAGGAACTCGGAAGGAAGACCCTGAATTCCACCTTTGGTGGTCATATTAGCTTTAATCAAGGCTTCATCTATGTGCAACAAGTCTGCAATCTCTCGAGAAGTCGGAATACTCTCTAAGCCACTGAACGGCACCTGATCCAGAATCGGGATCCCAATAAGATGAGCATACTCCTCAAGCGTAGGCAGCAACTGGAAATCCGGAAATGAGAAGCAGTGATACAGAGGATCATAAAACTGAGCCAAAGTACTCATCAATCCCTCATCAACCTGAGTAGTCAACAGAGGCAGAAGCTTCCCATAGCGAGCTTTGAAACTCAAGGGATCTAATACATAGGATGTCAGATTCCTTAACTCTTTCAGATCGGGCTGTCTAAAGCTGTACTTCTTTGTATGCCTTTTAAGTCTTTCCATGTCTGAAAGTTTTGCAAATAAACCCTTTAAGTTCCTTGAAAATTTTTCTTTTTCTGATGACATGAATGCAGATGAATGTATAAATGCATGAATGCAACAATCACACTCAAGGATCAAGCAAGTCACACCAAACAAAGGTCATGGGAAAGCTCATTGTATCCCTAATATCAATCATCCATTTTGGTGGATTATGGTTTTCACCTTATCAACACCCAAGTTCCATTGATATTAACGGTACATGAACCGGCTCAATCATCCTTAATATCAATCATCCATTTTGGCGGATTATGGTTTTCACCTTATCAACACCCAAGTTCCATTGATATTAAGGATGTTTGAATGACTCAACCATGAATCACGGGTTTGTTAAGAGTCACGAGCATGGAGTCTCGGTTAAGAACCACCCAAAGGGAGTGTACTAGGGTTTAAACCTGCCAGACATGTTCTACCAGAGGTTCCCATAATCATCGTCCCATCTTTCGGATATTATCGGAGGAACGAATACTCGTATTCCAAAAATATTCTCAAGAGAGACTCTTATGAGTGTAGTATCGCGTAACAATCGCATCAGATCTGACATCTGAACGACCTCCGCACTACGTCCTAAAAAATAGGCCAAGATGGGCTTGGTAAACTAAGGTCCTTGGCTTCTAAGGCACATGATTGAAAGAATAATGCCTAACCACAAATAACTTGTGTGACATTATTAATCCAACATGACCTCCACCAAGTGAATGGACTCGCAAGTCAACTGGCTAAGGAATACTCCACACCAGTCAACAAGACTACGCCATTCTCCTATCCTAGAGTGCACTCGAGTTCGGGTATAAAACTCATCTCACAGAGATCACCAAAGCAAACAGCAATTGTATATCAAGCAATTCAAACATTACAATCAATACAGTAACCCCAAATTGTACAAAAATATGTCAAATAACAAATAAACAAATATCAAACAACAAGGGTGAAAAGTTGGCAAAACCACCAAGGAGTAAGTCCCCAGCAGAGTCGCCACTTTTCTGTAGCGGTGTATTCGTCACTTTATGATTTATTGATTAAACCAAAAGCAAAGCATACAAAGAAATCGAGTCGCCACCGCACTTTTATTTATCCAAAGGATTGGCTAAAAAGTGAACAAAAGCCTAAGAAGTTTTACACATAGAAAACTAATAAAAAGATCAGAGAATCTGGGTAAGGGGTTAATTACGCAATGGGAAGGTGTTAGGCACCCAAAACGTCCTAGGTACTCCTAGGGAGCCCTTTTCACACTTGTTGTATAAAAAAGTTTATTTGTTTATGACATAATGTGCAAACATGATTGGGAAGATGAGAAAAGAATATACAATTTATTATTTTTGTGTTTGAACGGATGAACCCGTTGCCTACGTACCTTCCATGAAAGGTAAGGATCAAAACGCCGTAGTTCGGCTAAAAAATTTCCAAAATATGAGTGGGTTCATTTTAAAACAAAAGCCCTAAGGTCTTTCGTTATCCACAGGAGAAAACTCAACCTTATACAAACAACGAGTCCACCACGTGAGAACAGCTTCAACTTGCTAGTGAGGGGTTAACCCTATAATAAGCAAGGAAGTCTTACAATTCAATCACTAAGGACAAGAAGGTGAGATTAATATCAACCAACTAGGATAAATCAAACCTATGGCTAATGTATGAAAACTTATCAAGAATGGACAAAGCCACAAAACAATTGAATGAGTGAGATTAACCAATTAGGATTTATTCACAAAAGAGTGGTCAAAGTATGATTAGAATTCAATTCAAAGAGGTATTATGAAATGGAGTTTGAAAAATCAAAGGCCAAAAGCCTAGGTTTCTAATTTGAAAAGAGATGAGAATGTTTGCACAATATTTGTCAAAGTTTTTGAATTAGCATGTGAAAAGGGAGTTTTGGAAACACACACAAAAATGGAAGGGTGAGGAAGTAAAACTTCTTAGAGGTTCACCTCTTGAAATCATATGGAAGATGATTCAAGTGTGTCCTTTGGAATGAGGCGACAAAGCAAGTAATAAATGAGCAAAGCAAGGTGATACCGGATGCCAATCAATGGACTTATACCAATCTCACAAACAAAGGTGGATACCGGATACCAATCAATGGATTTACACCAATCTCCTAAAACAAAACAATGATACCGGATGCCAATCAATGGACTTATACCAATCTCACAAAACAAACACGGATATCGGATACCAATCAATGGATTTACACCAATCTCCTAAAACAAAACAATGATACCAGATGCCAATCAAATGGACTTATACTAGTCTCACACCATATCATTGGAACAACTGCCAAGTAATGGACTTATGCTTATCTCCTCCATGGACAAAGTAAAAATGCTATAAAGCAAAGCTTATGAAATGACATACAAATGATGATGATAAATGCACAAAGGCACACTCAAGCAAAATATACACAGATGAATCAAATAAGCAAGACAATCAATTCAGTTAGCACACACTATATACAAGCAATTAGGCTCAAGCAAGGTTAGACTTAAAAGTCAACTGGAATGGGGTAAGTTGTGCTCTTAACCTTAACATTGAGAGTTAAGGTGAAGCAGATGAAATGGAGATGAGGGGTGTGCCTCATGGCTCTTATCCCTGATCAGGAAGAGCTTTGAATGATAGAAGGTGTGGGAGTTCAGAAAGTTGGAACTCTCTCCACAAGAGAATGACTCTATAGATCTTGGGTTAGTATCCACAATGCACCAACATGTAATGTGAGAAAAGGGATGACACACTGAATAGTAGAAGATGGACTACACATCTCTTTTATCTACCAATTGCCTCATATGAGGACTTTTCCTGCTTGGCACAAAGAGTAAACAATCACAAGCATTGCCTCTTAAGGAGGACTTCAGACAGGTGCCTGGCCACATAACAAGCCAGGTCTTCCAGACTACATGAAGAAGAGAGGTTATACCTAAAGTGGTTAAGCAACCAAGCAAAAGCAAGTTCAAAGTGAACTTAAGCAACTAATGTACCTGTGGAAACATCAAACAAATCAGTACAACTATACAGACAAACAACCAACAGTTAATGCAACAGACAACCAATATAGGCAAAGGCATAAGCCACAAGTCAATCTCAATTTAATCAACATCAACCTACAAAACACACATTATTAATCAAAAGCAAATATTGAATGCTCTCAAGATGAGGCATCATCAATTGTGTAACTTGCATGTACAACCTGAAACAAAGCTTCAAACATGAGAGGCAAACCACTAGGACAAGGCCTAGGGTCAAAGAGGGAGAAATAATACAAAACAGAACATGAAAATTGATATGAATCAACTTAAATCAAATAAGAAACTATTCCAAAGGTCTCATGTCAATATCAATTACCAAATTCATTTCACAAATCAAATAAGGCAAGGCATGCAAATTGAAAGCTCAACTGAGGAAACAGAATGATCAAATGTATATTAATTCCAAAATGACTCAATTAATTCCAAGAAAAATCATGGCTAAACAGAACACATAACATGATCAACACACCAAAAATCAAGGCATTTGGATAAGTTTAAGCATGGCAATAAAATTCATCAATTCAAGGTAAGCATAAACAAGCTCAAAGGAGGCACAAATTGATACATCAACTTAAGGCAATCCTAAAACTGAAATGACAAATGATAAATGCCTCAAACCAAATCCACAATAAACTTCATAGTGTCTAGAAACAATGTGTAAAATTTCAAGTCCATATGATAAACATCCATCATTTCACAAATTATTAAAGTTCAACACTCATCAAAAGTCCACAAATGGTCAACCAGCAAAGAAAATCTCAAACAAATCATAAATGGATCCAAAAAATTCCACAAAAATTCATGAGCAATCCTAACATCCAGAAAAAACATCATGCAAAAAATCACATCATTTGGCATTTATTTGGCAGGGGAAAGAAAATCAACAAATTGAGCAAGCAAAGGTGTGACACACATTGTCACACCTACATCAATCAGATCATAACTCAACAACCAAAAATGCTAAAAATGCAAACTCAACACCAAAGGTCAATTAGGATGTCTAGTTTAAGCATGTCAATTTTCACATTCATTGAATCAACCATCATTATTTCACAAAGAAAATGGCAAGCAAGGTACAAGATAGCATATGCATACACAAACCCTAGGCCAAATTTTTTTCATGCGTGCACAATTTCTGGAAAAGTAGTCATAAAAAACTAGAAATCATGAGGAACAACATGCCAAAATTCCCAGGTCATTTGGATCATTATTTATGGAGTTATGAATTTTTGAAGTGAATGAAAAATTAAAATCATGATGAAGCAACATACATGAATGGCATATGAATGAATGAAATAAAATGCAAATGGCCTATTGAAGTTGTCCTCGGCCAGAATCGAAGGGAGTATTTATTTGAATTGAGGCGCTTAACATGTGAAACGCGCTGTTTCACTAATCATATGTGGCAAGGCGAAGTAATGTGAGCCAATCATCAAGCCAGACGTACACCACGTGGACCAGTGCATGAAGATAAACATAAAAACACATGCAAACCAGCGCTAAACAAGATCAAACAGGAATCTGGAAAAGAAACCCTAACATTCATACAACATTCATCGTGTTCATCATCCTCAAGAACAAACATCCACAGAAATTCACAATGAGCACACCAACGGATTCATCTTCCAACATACAACACGGATCAATGATTATTTTGACCTAATTCAACCTATGTTCAAAGTTTCGAGCAAGAAAAGTTTCACTTATCAAACTTATAATCATCATAACTACTTCATTTCTGCATGGATTTCATGGATCTAAAGTTCAGTGTGATCAGCATTAAAGGATCTACAACATGCATACATCAATTTTATGAATTATGAGCATCGAATTCTGACCTTAATGAAGCTACAGAAGTGAAATCGTTCAATTCAGGTCCTGGAAAGCTGAAACAGATGATCTCCAATGCTTAGATGAATGAATGGATGAAGAATAATAGCTCAACAGTGCTTGATCTCGCTTGAATCTTCAACTGCCATTAATGGATGCAAGGTTCAACAGTCCTCGAATCAGCTCAATTCTTCTAGATCTTGCTTCCAAAATCTTCAATGATGCTTGTGGATGATGAACAAATCAAGAACAAGGCAATGTTTATGAAGAATTTGGATGAAAAAGTTGAGAGAAAATTGGAGATAAATTTCTAGATCTGAGATTTGTGAATTGTTGTTACTGAATTCTGTTAGGATTATGATTATATATGCTCTCCTAATGATGCTTGTTAATCATGCTTAAGCTAATGCCAAGAGATTAGTGAAATTGAAGTGTTTATGCAAATTGGCCAAAGCACCCTTATATGTGTAATGCAATGCTACAGTGCACGAGTTCTGGTGGAAATGCACTTAAAATGTGATTTTGAATCAAATGCCAATGGTGGGAAGTGAAGGCAATGCACAATTTTTGAATTTGGATTCTCCCTCCAAAATTCAAATGAAAATGCCAATATTTTTGTGATCAAAATGCATGGAATATGATGCATGAATTGGATAGTAGAGTTCAAGAGAGAAATGTTGCAAAAAGAACTACTTCATCTGGCCATTTGGTTGAGAAGTTATGCACATTTGAATCTCCATGTACACCTTGCCATGTTTTGATCATATCTCTTCAACCACAAATGAGAAATTCATGTTCTTGGACATTTTGGAAATGGGAGAGAAAGATATACAACTTTCATGTTCAACAAAATTTCATTTGAAGCATTTTTGGTCATGTAATCTTGAGGAGAAAACCTTTCTATTTTTGGCAAATTCAAATTATAGGTCACTTTCTATTTTTGGAAAGTTTTCATCTGACTTTATTTTCTTCAATGTTGATGTTTGAAATGTCAAATGAGACTTGTTTGAACATGAATGAAGTATTTCCCATCACTTCCCACTTCCAAAAATCACAGTTGACTTTGCAGTTGACTGGCTAGGGCTTCAGTTGACTGAAGAATGCCTTAACGAGATTCAAGCCTCTAGCACTTGAGATTCTGATCCAAAATAACATCATAGCTCATATGAACTCTTGATTAATGATCATGGTGCCCAAATTCTCAAGAATGGCCACCATCTATTGCTCAATGACTACCTTGACTTGTGATTACTTCATCTGCAAGTAACAAGGTTAGATGACATATTTTTATACTTTTGGTTAGTAAACAAATGAAAAGCAATGATATACAAATGCAAAACATGCTTGGTGATCAAGAAATCACTCTCAAAAGAATAACCCACCCACAGGGAAGCAGGCAAGGTGCACAATGATCCTTGAGGCAATGATATGATATGATATGTTGCCATGAGGGATCTTAGGGACAAAATTGGGGTCTTACAAGATCTCCCGTTTGACTTCCATGATGGAGTCAGTGTTAGTCGCTCATAGCTAATCTTCTCCAGCACCTGCAACTCCTCCTCCTCATAGGACTGTTATTTCTGAGGTTGCTACCTCTACCATTCCTGCAACTGCTGCTCAATTTGCACCCAACATGCCTGGCGGATTCCCGTGGGGAATGCCGCCTAATTTTGTGCCTGAAGGCTTTGCGCCTACCTTTGCTTCCATGCCGACATCTAGCCCGGTCATGTCTGTGCCACCACCAATTGTGCATACACTGCCCTGTATGGAAGACGCCATCTATCATTCTGAGTCATCTGAAAGCCCAAATGTTTACGAGAAGATGGACGAGATGAAGGACCAATTCCTTGAGCTGCGTAAGGAGTTGAAAACTTTGAGGGGTAAGGATCTATTTAAAAGAGTGTTGCGGAACTTTGTTTGGTTCCAAATGTGAAGATCCTAATAAAATTCAAAGTTCCTGACTTTGAAAAGTACAAGAGGAATACCTGTCCACTCGGTCATCTTGTAATGTACGCCAGAAAGATGTCTACTCAAACCGATAATGATCAGTTGTTGATCCATTATTTTCAAGACAGCTTAACCGGTGCTGCTCTAAGGTGGTACATGGGATTGGATAGTGCAAGTATCCGCATATTCAACGATTTGGGTGAGGCTTTCGTGAAGCAGTACAAGTATAATGTTGATATAGCTCCAGATAGGGACCAGTTGAGGTCGTTGTCTCAGAAGGAAAAGGAGACGTTTAAAGAGTATGCGCAAAGATGGAGGGAGCTTGCTGCTCAGATTACCCCTCCTTTGGAAGAGAAGGAGATGACTAAAAAATTTCTCAAGACCCTGAGCTCATTTTATTATGAGCGGATGATTATCAGTGCCCCCAGTGATTTTACCGAAATGGTAAACATGGGTGTAGCACCTCAAATTTGCACCCTACCTTTTGTACATTCATTTCATATTAGGTCATTAACATAACATGGTCCATTGCATAGCATTGCATAGCCATTTTCCCAAGTGCAAGCCATTCAGAAGAATTAGGTCAAACTGGTCAGGAGATCAGGTCAAACAAGCAAGCATGTGCTATTTTCATTGGGACAAAGCCTTAGGGTTGATTTATCAAGTTCATATGGTCTAAGGATCATTGTGAAGTGATTTGGACAAAGATTGGATGCTCAGAAGTCATCAGTCAAGCTGAATTTCAGTTGGAACCATAGAAAGTCAACTGTGGTCAATTGTGGTCAACTGTGCCTGATTTTATGGATTGGAAGGTGGGAGATGGTTTGAAAGGCTTCATTCATGTTCATATAAGTCTCATTTGACATATCAAAGACCAAGGTTGAAGAATTGGAGGTCAGACAAGAAGTTTCCTAAAATGGCAGGTGACCTGTAATTTCAGCTGCCCAAAATGGAAAGTTTTTCTCCTCAAAATTACTTCATCATACAAGCTTCAAATGGGATTTTGTCCAACATGAAAGTTGAAGATCTTGATCTCACCATTCCAAAAAGTCCAAGAACTTGAAATTCCCATGTGTGGTTGGCAAGATATGGTCCAATCATTTTCCAAAAATGCCCAAATTCAAAGTGCCATAACTTTCACATGGAATGGCCAATTTGGTTGATTTTTCTTTGAGCAAACCACATTTCATATGATCTTTCATGGTGCATAATCAAATTTCATCAAAAACTCTCATGGCAAAATGGCATTTTTTAAGTGAACACATTTGCATTTTTTAGCATGACATGGTGATTTTGAGAACTACATTGAATTTGCACATGAGACCTCTTCTAACACATTCCAAATGATATTTTTGACTTGTGAGAATTGGTTTTGAGCTGAAAAATGGACTGGTTTAAAAAAGGGCATATTGGACCTAACACATAAAAATGCACATTACACTAATCATCTTAATTTTGTTAATCTTGATTAATTTTTGGATTAGGCATTGATATATAGTCTTAATTGTAACTGTTTCTCATAATCACTAATCATTTCTTCAGATCAAAACCGAAAATCACAAAAAACTCTCTCAATTTTCACATTTTTCACATCCATTTTTTTCACTATCTCATCCATAATTCATCAATATTGTTGCAATTTCTTGGTGAATTCTTCATCTGCAGGTGCATCTAAAGGACTGTTTCAAGCATTTGAGCAAGAATCGTGCCAAAAACTCCAATTGTCCAAGCTTCCTCTCCAATGGCATTTGCAAATTCCTCCATAATCATGCACTCTTGAGCTGAATTTTCATCATCAATCATCTCCCTAGACCTTGTGCTGCTTCTGTTTTCATCATTGGAGGCTTGAAACACGCGAAATCGAGCACTGCACTTCACTAAGGTTGGATCTCGATCTCAACCATTGATTGAATTGAGATAGGGCATTTGTAGATCTTCCAATGTAGAATGCTATGCTGCTTGTAGTTTTGATTTTAGTTAATTATTGAGATAGAAATCTTGGATTAAAGTTTAGGTACCAAAACTTCTTTCAATCGATTCGCCTTGTGTATGAATTTCTGGACAATTTAAGGGTGATATTGTTGATGTATATGATCAGACGGTTCCAACGGTACCTTGTTTGTTCGTTTTGGTGAAGAATTGATCCTGATGAGTTCTGGAATGATGAACGAGCAAGAACAGCGAAGAACACTGAAAATTCTGGAAATAATCGCGTGTAGATCTTACTTCCTCCGTTTCCTTTTGAATTTCGTGTTTACCGCGCATTCAAGCAAATCACGTGGCGCCACCGAATAACTGATACGCTGCGTTTTAGTCCCTGGCTTCAATAATTACAATTTTGCCACTGCGCCTAATTAATTCATTTTTCATGTTAAATAAATATTTCATTTTCATAATAAACTTTAAAAAATCCAAACTAATTCATCCCTAATCCAATTTGAATGGGAATTTTTGTGTTGGATCCCAAATTGTGTCTAGTTTTTTTTAGGTATGGTAGTCCAAGTTGTGCCTGGTGATTTTGTTGACTTTGCCTATTGCCTTTGACTTGTATGCATTTTGTGTATGTTTTACCATTTTTAACATGAAATGATGATACATTATCCAAAATGAATGAAATTTCACATGCTTGTTCTTGACGCATTTCTGGTTATTTTGATGTATAGTTTGTAAATTTTGGATTTATGGTTTGCAAGTTATGATGTGTGCAAGTTGAGTGTGACAATTTGTGTCACACTAGGTTAGGTCAACTTCATGATTTTATTTGACATGCTTATGCTTCTCCAATTGCTTTCAAATTTTGCATGTGATATCCTCTGTATGACTAGTTTTGCCATGATTGTTTGTAGGAATTTTTGAGCCATTTCCTATTTGATTGGGATTTTTGCTTGCTGTTTAGACATTTTAGGGTTTTGCTTGAGTGATTGTCTTCTATGCCTTGTGAAATTGCCATACCTTATCATATGAAGCTGAAATTTGATGGAGTGATTCCTAACATGTTTGATTTCACATTGGCTTTGGTCCCATTCATTTCTTAGTTGTTTTCACTGTTTTACAATTGATTGAAGTTGACATATGTTTTGTGACTTGGTTTGGATTGATTTTTGCATGTCCTGACTTGTTGAATTTAATTTCCCTACTTCCTCTTGTCCAAATGGCATGAAAATGGATGTGTAGCTCATTGAATGTGTCCTGTTTAGGCTGGAAATTTTGTGGAATTTATTGAGCTGTTTAGGTATTTGTTTGAGTGTGACCATTCTGTTTGCTCATATATGGTTCACAATTGCCTAGTTTGACTTAAATTGTGCATGAAATGAATTTGGTGCATAGTTTTGATATGAGACCAATTGGATTCTCTTTTTAATTGATTAATCTTGGTTTTGATCATGTTTCACTTGCTGTTTTGACTTTTTGACTTCCTTTTGGCCCTAGGCTTGTCCTAGTGGTCTTGTATCTCATGTTTGAATGTGATTTTCAGGTTAAGAAGCAAAATACCTTAAGGAGGTGGATTCACATTTGATTGAGTTGTCTCACTTGATACTGTAAAATAACTTGTTTTGTTTTGTAGGATGCTTGACTCCTTTGAGTTGGTTTGCACTTTGGTGCATTGGCTTGTGTTTGTCTGTGTATAGCTAATTGTGAACCATTTGCTGTTTAATTCTGTGATTGGTATACTGATGATATTTGATTGATTTCAGGTACATTAGTTGCTAATATTGCTTTGCTTTGCTTGATAAGCAATTTGCACTGAGGTATAACATTCTTGTCTCCATTTAGTCTGGAAGACCTGGCCTGTTACTTGGCCAGGCACCTGTCTGAAGTCCTCCTTAAGAGGCAATGTTTGTGACTTTTTACTTTTGTCCCCAAGCAGGTAAAGACCTTGATTAAGGCAATTGGTGGATCAAAGAGATATGCAATCTATCTCCCACTATTCTGTTGAGTCGTCCCTCTGCTCACACCATTGTGTTGATGCATTGGGACACAAACCCAAGATCTTGTACAATGTACAGTTGTGTTAGTGTCTTGAGTGTAGAAGGGTTCCTCCTTTCTGAACCCACGCTCCTTTGTCTGAAGCTCTCCCTGGCCAGGGACAAGAGCTGTGAAGTCTTACCTTCACTCTCCTTTCATCAGCTTCACCTTAGCCCCTCAATGGCAAGGTTAAGAGCTAACACTACCCCTGTACAGATGACTTGCCCTTGCAGTCTTACCCTTTGATTGAGCCCATTTGTGTGCATATAGTGTGTGCTAATTGTGAATGCTTGATTTACTGTTTGCTTGTGTTGAATAGGATAGGCTTGCTTCCTATGCAAGTTAGCTAGAAACCTTGACTTAGGGATGATTTTGCATGATAACATCTAGGCTCGAGTTAGTCTCCCTAGTTGTGTCTCCCTCTGTTATCTGGTTAGGCTAGTTCTGTGTCCCTGCGTAGGGGAACTACGTCGCCCTGATCCTCATACCAGATGAGGTACGTAGGCAGGAGATGAGCAGATCTCTCTGGGCGCCTGTGTTTTTGTTTTGTGTCGTTGTGTGCTTGGAAGTTGATGTAAGTCCATCGAGTGGCGTTCGGGTTCCAGTGTGGGTTTGTTTGGTTCGGATGCTGATGTAAGTCCAGTGATTGGCATTCAGGCTCCATGTTTTCCCGTGTTTGTGTTTGTTTGTGTGCGTGTTAGCCGAGCTACGGATGCTCTGATTCTCCTTCGTCCAAAGGAGATACGTATGCATAGGATACGATATCCTAGCGAGCATGTGTCGTTTCCCCGGTCCGAACTACTTTGACTCTGATGTCTATGCTTGATAGACTAAGTAGGCCCAGGATGCGATATCCTGCCGAGTCAGTCTTGTCTGTTTTCTTGTGTCTCTTTCAGCCGATGTTTGTGTGTGTGTTTGAGCAGTGTTTTAGCAACCATATTCCTTCCTTTTGTGCGTGGATCCCGTCGAGTACGACGAATGCGTAGGGGTGCTAATACCTTCCCTTCGCATAACCGACTCCCGATCCCATTCTCTTCGGTCGCGAGACCATGCTTTTTCCAGGTTTACTCTGAGCGTTTCCTTTCCCTCTTTTGGGATAAATAACGCACGGTGGCGGCTCTGTTGTTCTTGTTTCCCGCCGGTTTTTCGCGTAATGCGACAGCTGGCGACTCTGCTGGGGACGAGAGAAGTTGACCTGTGCTGGTCCATCTTCCCGAGCGAGTCTCTCCTAGCGCTCTCTAGGTTAGGGCTTTGGTTGCTTTTTACTGTGTTATTGATTGCATTCATTGTTTATCGTTTGCATTTATTGTTTGCATTGATGTTTGCATTCATTCATATTCATCTGCTGGTTGTGCTGTGTCTCTCTGATTGGGGGTGGGAGTTACTCGAGGTAAAAGGCCCAATACCCAGGCTATGAGTGAAATCTAGGAAACCTAGGAATAGAGTGATTCATGGGAAGCGGGTGGTATGCGCCACTTAGCGGAACATTGATATCACGAGCAGTTCAGACTCTGATGGGGTATTATCGGTGCATACATCTGGTGTGCACAGGATGATATTCTTGAAAGGGTTGTTTATCCTGCGTTTCTCTCGACCTTACCCTGGCCTAGATGACACCCGTGAGTGGGGAGGGAATGATCATTTTTACAGGTACTGTTGCTGACTTGTTGGTGACTGGTTGGTGACTCTTGGTACTGATGGTGACTATGAATTATGGACATTTATTTCTGGGACGCCGGAGTTCTGTCCGTGGTTTATCAGCGGGTTCCGTTTATTTCGGATCCCCGGGTTGAATTTGAGAGTGCCTGTCCAGAGATCTGGCTGTCATCCGTTCAGTGGATGTTCCTGTGATGATAGTGATGTAATCTCCAGTTCCGTTTATTTCGGAACTCCCCAAGTCGGATTTATGGCGACTCAGTTGACTGTGACTGGTTCAGAGAATGGGTCTTCAGAGGACTAGATGGCACAGTAACCGACATTCATGCATTTGCATCATCTCATTTCGCATTCATCTACATTCAACCCATGTCCATCCGTACTCAGGGTCCATTTTGATTAAGATTCTGGTTGAGAGACATCCAGATGTCAGATTGTTATTGATGAAAAATTGCCTGTCTCAGTGATGCTAGAATCAAAGGACAGATATTCCTGGTACGGATAGACATTGCATGTGTGAGTCATACTAACCCATTTGCTGTTTTGTAGGTGTCAACCGGTGCGCATAGCTCGTCTGCTCAGGCATCCTGCTAGGGGCAACAAATCCGAACCGATGGATCCTCCCAACGCCGACATCCTCGAACTGAAAGAGATGGTGAGAGATTTGTTCAGTGTTGTGCAAGGGCTTGCCTTGGGGCAGAAAGCCATGGTCGAGAGATTGGAAAAGATTGAGAAGGGGCTGATCAAGGAGAAAGTTCAGGGAAAAGCTCCGTCACCCGAGGTGACAAATCCCTCTGACTCTGTAGCGAAGAAACCCTCTGGCAGTGGTCCGCTCGAGAAAGAGGTTGACTCAAGTGGTATGCCAGCAAAGAAATAACGCAGTAAGGATCGTTATCATCCTTATGCTACTGCTGTAACCGCTCCTGTTGGTAATCCACCTATACCACAGCAACAACCACTACCTCAACAGAAGGCGCCGAGAGTTAGGAGCCAGATGAAGAAGAAAAAGGAGGAGCGTCAGTTCGAGGAACCACCTGTGACCTACACCCTTTTGTTTAGGAGATTGAGGGATTTGGGGTTAGTCCGGCCAAGGATTTTGATTCCCGTAGCACAACAGAAGAGGCCTGCACACTATGATGAGAATGCCAGGTGCGAGTTCCATTCTGGGGCACCCGGGCACAGTGTTGAGGGTTGTAGGGCTTTCAAACATGTCGTCTAGGACATGGTGGACTCCAAGATCATCAGCTTGGCACAGATCATGGATGGGGATGTCAACCCTGCACCCAGGAAGGGTCCTGTAAAGATGAAGATGGTGAAAAAGGTCAAGAAAGGAATAGAGATGACTGAGGAAGATCAGTTAAAGGTTCCCATGGCTGTGGTCCCAAAACCTCTGATGCAGGATGGAGCTTTCCCTGTTGTTGATAATTGTTGTGCGGCCGTTGCCACAGAGGGGTGTGCATTGATGAGAGATACAACCCAGAAGACGATGGAAGTGGAAATGGATAGTGAAAAAGTTGAAACACCCAGTCAAGCAATTGAAACCATCAAGGTAGAGAATGCTGTTGTTATTGGGAAAGAGAAGACGCTGTCCACTTCTTCTTATAAACAAGCCCTAGAGGTGGTGAAGAACCAAGAGGCCCAAGGCTGGGGTAGGATCATTGACATAGTGGTAAAGGCAGATATGTTCGGGATTGGTTATCCAGATCAAGAGTCGTCTAGACCAAACAGAGGACGTCGTCCGCCGTACATCTTTGTCAGTGCAGGAATGCTGGATTCTGATCATGCTTGTTCAGTGAGTGAAGAGACCGACCGTGACCACGAGCTCGAGTTGTGGATAAAGTCGTGCGTACCAGGCAATTGGAAGGCCTCCGAAATCACCACTGTCACTCATCCTGAGATGTAGGATTTCTGGTTTTATTTTGTTTGCATGAAAGCCATACGTTTTGCCCGAAACGTAATGGTCCATTGTAAGGGCCATCTCATGTGTTTCATTGTGCAACATTTTGCATCAGTAATAAATGGATGTTTTGTGATTAAAGCGGTGTTCCCTGTTTTTCACTTTTTTGCAGTTTTAAAAAATAAAAATAAAAATGGCAATGTTTTTATTCTCTTTCTTTTTGATAAATTTGGTTCCGACCTCAAAAGTGATTACCATCCTGATCTCATCGATAACAATTTGGTTACACCTCTATATGACTTCGACAATCCAAGCTATCATGCCGAGGAAGAAGGCGAAGAAGATTGTGATCTACGGGAAATAGCCAGGTTGTTGAAACAAGAGGAGAAGGTGATTCAACTGCACGAGGAGCGAGTCAAGATTGTCATCCCAAGTACCGCCGAGGTCAGAAGGGAAATGAAAGTTGAGGCCGCTTCAGAGGCGAGTCGAGAACAGAATGGTAGCCCTGTTGAAAGAGCAGGTTGATATCTTCACCTGGTTGCATCAAGATACACCAGGGTGGAATACCCATGTTGTGGGGCACGAGCTGCCATGGAGAGAAGACTGTCCTCCAGTGAAGCGGAAACCGGTGTTAAAAGATGAGAATGTGTGTGGACTATCGAGACGTGAATAGAGCTAGTTCGAGAGATGAATTCCCGGTACTTCACATGGATGTATTGGTTGATAGTACAACTCAATTCTCGGTGTTTACCTTCAGGGATGGCTTTCTGGCCAAAATCAAGTGGAATTGTCGCCAGATGATATGGAGTAAACAATGTCCATCACACCAAAGAGTACCTTCTTGTTGTAAGGTGAAGAAGAATGTCGGTGCCACGGATCAAAGGGCTACGGTGACTTTGTTTCATGATATGACTCATCGTGAAAGCGAATGTCATGTTGAGGACATGATGGCAAAGTCCCAAGCAGAAGAGGGGCATCCGGTGGACTTGATCAAGTTGTTCGGCCAGTTTGAGATAGCTCATACTGTTGAGTTCGAATTAGCGCACTTATGGAGTGCTGTCCAGCAAGCTGCCGAGGCATGTTGCGAAGGAAAGAGGAATCGAGGTCGATCCTGCAAAAAAAAAAAAACGATACTAGAAACACCTGAACCGAAAAAAAAAGAAATCAAATGGTCAGGTGGAATGATGACTGCCAAGGGGCATGGAAAAATGAAAAAAAGAATGAGTAGCAGAAACCTCTGATTCTGAGACATTCCGTGGAAGAAACAATTGTTAATCTGGTACTTGACAGCCCTCAAGGGGTCTATGAGGTGTGTATTAGGTTAGCATGATGAGTCTTGTCGAAAAGAGCATGCAATTTACCTAAGCAAAAAGTTTATCGACTGTGAAACAATACACTCACTGCTCGAGAAAACTTGATGTACTTTGGCATAGGCTGCTCGCCGACCGAGACAGTATGCTGATTCATACCGCTTTGTGGATGTCCAAAATGGATCTGATCGAGTATGTGCTTGAGAAGTCAGCATGGACCGGACGGGTTGCGAGAGGGCAAATGGTGTCGACTGAATCCGATATTCAGTACATCTCCCAGAAAGCAATCAAAAGAGGAGTATTGTAGGATTATCCCAGCAACCCATTGATGATTCTCAACCAAGGAAGTTTGAGGTCCCTGATGAGGACATCTCGAGGTACTCAAATCGAAAGATTGAGAGTGACCGATCCCGGAGGAGGGGCCTGACCCTGAATCCGAACGGATTCTGATGTCTGATGGGGAGAGTTTAAAGTGAATGAGCTAGTGCTTCCCCGATAACATTCGAATGCACCAACGATGATGGCTGAGTACAAAGTTTGTATCCCGGGTGCCGAACCTCGATACGTACGTCTACTGGGGCAACGCCTTTCTCACTCAGATATGGGTGGTACTACCATTTGAGACTCAGGTTTCGTCACAGGAGTCCCGTTGGACGTAGACTTGAAAAAGATAAGTGGATGAGGACTCGGTATGACGCGTTGAGCCTGACTGAGGAAGAAGGCTGACGGTTACTTGTCATGGGGCAGTTGTACCCAGTGAATGAAGCGTGTTGTTGACCGAAAAGTGCGACCTCGTGCATCCCACGTGGGAGAGCTGGTATTGAAAAGGATCCCTCCTCCTCAACGATCGTAGGGGCAAGTGGACACCCAATCATGAATCCCCAGCATGGTCAAGAAGGTTTTCTCCGACAAAGCCTTGTTGTTGACGACCATGAGTGGCGAGGATTTTCCATCCCCTGCGGATGCGGACGCAGTTAGAAAATACTTCGTAAAAAGAGACCCGTTGGACAAAAAGAATAACAAAGTCCAGGCGAAAAAAGGGCATCCCGGCGAACCAAGAAAAAAAGAGAAAAGGTTCGGGCAAAAGTTAGGGATAATAAAAGAAAAGAACTGTACACCCGGCAAGTCGAAAACCCCACAAGGGCGACTTGGGCAAAAAAGGGTATCCCGGTGGACTGAAACCCGAAAGGGCGGTCCAGGCAAAAGAGGGATTGAAACGAACAACTGCGTCCAGCATGATCGTTTGAGCTTTGGGTGGCTTGGATAATCTCCGACAAAGACCGGTCGGAAGCGTCTTGTTCAGAAAACAGAAAGTGCGGAAAGTCTTGAGGACATATGAGGTGTAACCGAGTTGGAACCCGATGAGATCAAGGTTTCACATTGCCATTAGGATAGATTTTTTCCTTTTATGCGCAATCACCTCTTTCCAGGGTTTGCTTCCTGTGTGTTGCTCGATTTTGAGCCACTTTTTTTTGTTTCAGTCAATAAATGCGTGTTCAGTCAAATAGTTTTGTTTTTGTTTTCATTACCGCTTTGATTACGAAAACATCCGTTCGTTTTGATAAGAATATTTGCATTTTGAAACATAGAGGTCCCTTCCGATGCATGCTTATAAGATTGAAATCTGGAAATCTTATTCGGAAGTTTGAGCGACCTAGGTGTTGAAGTGTTGGCACGCCTGGGGCACGCTTTTATCTAACAATCTCTTGTGCGGGTGCTGTTAGATATCTTCATTCGCTGACGGGTGGTGATATGAAGCCTTTTGAAAAAAAGAAATCCCCACAGAGTCCAACCAGGGGCAAGGGATAGACGAACGATGAAAGGACGACGAAAGAAGGACGACGATCCTGAAAGCTAATCAAGAAGACTCTTCAAAGCCTAAGGACTGGAAAGTTTGTATGAATCCCAGGAATTCGATCTTCGTGGGACGAATCAGAAAAGTTCAGATGAGTCTGGGAGTTCTCAAAAGTGGAAAGTCAACACTGTGGTAGGATGGTGAAAACCAGTGTTCGACGGATCGAAGGGCGGCCCGTGTCTGATAGGTTGTATTTCCCCAATGGGTTTGAGAGTGTCATCTCCCTAGCAGATTCGAGATCGGGGCCTCACCAGCAAGCCTGAAGGTTACCGTATCCCCAGCGGAGTTGTGATTGTTTTCCAAGTCTGAAGCTGTCTTCCCAGCATAGTTTGTGTTGATGGTTCTCCCCCAGCAAGGTCCCTAAGCGGATCGAGTCCGGTGAAATCATCCCCAGTAGAGGTAAGGATTGGTCGCCTCCTCTAGCAGAATAATCTCCAAGCAGTTCGGGTTCGATGGAGGTCATCCCCAGCGAAGTTTGTCTTTCCCCAGAAGGGTGTAAATTGACGTGGTAATGAGATCCTCAGCACAGTTCCTGGAGCTCCCCGGTGTTGTCTCTGGAGGAGACGTGTGCTTTATGCATTCATCATCTAGATAAGCATAGCATATTGCATCATTAGTGCATAGCATTTCCATGATCATGGGGCATTGTGTAAACCAAAAAAAAAACTCATGCATCAACATTGCAAACATGTCCATTAGCCCTAGGCCGTGGTGACCAGCCGAGATTGGGTTGTTGGAAAGAGTTTAGCATCGCGCCATTGGATCGGCTTCAGATTTGGGTTCCTCAGCGTGGTTGGGAGGTTGGTGTTTTCTCAGCAAGCGACTCCTTAGTCGAGCGGGTATCCCCAGCAGTACAATTCCCCTAGCAGATGTGGGTGTGTCTGATCTCTCCATGTAGAGTCTACCCCTTAAGCAGAAAGTGTCTACCATTTCCTTCTGCGCTCCCCACTGAGTTAGATCCTCGTGGATGACGGTTGTTTCCGTTCCCTCCCTGCACATCTAACGGGACGGGTTTCCCTATTGAGTTCTTGCCTCATTAGGATGGTCTTGTTTCAGTCTGCCTTTTTGGGATTGATCCTAAATTGGCTCCCTGTCGGCTGTCTCTTGTACTTCCCTGGGGCATAAATGAATAGTTGCTTACTAACCGGCACTCATTCATCTCGTCCTCAGTGGAATTTGTTGGCTTCTACCTACTAACCGGTAGCTGTAAGTCCTATCGTCGTGGTTTTCTACCTACAAGCCGGTAGTTATAAAATCCCACTTTCATCCCCTAGCAGAGGTAACCTTTGTGGTTCATTCTGTTTGTTGGCTTCTACCTGCAAACCGGTAGTTGTAAGTCCTATCGTCGTGGTTTTCTACCTACAAGCCGGTAGTTGTAAAATCCCACTTTCATCCCCTAGCGGAGGTAACCTTTGTGGTTCATTCTGTTTGTTGGCCTCTACCTGCAAACCGGTAGTTGTAAGTCCTATCTTTGTGGTTTTCTACCTACTAGCTGGTAGTTGTAAAATCCCACGCTCTCCCCTTGGTGGGGTTAACCCTTTGTGATCACCCTAGTTGATGACGGTTACTTTTTCCGTGGTTTTCCGCCTACAAACAGGTAGACGTGATCCCCTCTTTGCAGTTATCAGTACCCAGTTTGCGGTATTGATAGTCTTGTCCCATCTGGATACTTGCCTTGATCAAGCAGTATTGTCCCCAGTGGGTTTTCCCCTTTCTTTCGGATATTTGCTCCGAGTAAGCAACTTCATCCCCGTTTGATTGGTCATCTTTGCATGCGTATTCCTGGTACCCTGATGCCTTTCTTTTCGGTCGTTTATCCATTTAACAACCTACAACCCGGTTATGGATAATCTTCCATACGAGTCTATTATCTATGTTCCGACGGCTATAGATAATATATCTCATGCGCTCTTGGGTCGAAGTCGTCCTCCCCAGTTGAGTAAGATTCGTATTCCTTTGTTCGGAATCGAATATCCATCATTTAACAAGTTTGCCTTTGCACTCTTCAGGATGATGTCGGTTGATTTATCCATTTAACAACCAATCCGGTTATGGATAATCTTCCATGCGAGTGTATTGTCTACGTTTTGACGGCTCTAGATGATATATCTCATGCACTCTTTGGTCAATCTTTTGATTGTTTTCTCCAGCAGAGTAAGATTCGCATTCCCTATGGAATCGGATGTCCATCCTTTAACAAGATCGCTTTTCTAGCCCTCTTCAGGATGTTGAGTGTTTTGGAACACAAACCAATTCACGTTTGGTCGGTCACCCGTCTCATACCTACAACCCGGTATCCTTGGTGTTCCTTCCTATTTGCTCGTTGTCGTGACCTTGTTCCCCAGTGAGATCTCCTGCAAGTGTTTATCCTTGTCCGGGCATGTAGATGTCAGTATTCTGTCAGCACCCGCGTGTGTTGTTTCTTTGGTGTCGGTAAACACCATCTTTTGGTGATTCCCAGTCATGCGTAGTGTCTGGTCGTCTGTGGTGTCGGTAAACACCATCTTTCGGTGATTTCCAGTCATGCGTAGTGTCTGGTCTTCTTTGGTGTCGGTAAACACCATTTTTCGGTGCTTTCCCAGTCATGCGTAAGTGTTTGGTCTTCTTGGGTGTCGGTAAACATCATCTTTCGATGTTCGTAACGTCGTTTCTTCTTCCCTAGTGAAGAGTTCACTCCTCTCCGTTGGTGTCGATAAACGTCGAGTTTTTCCTATGCGTCCGATGACGTATAGTTGCTTATCCCTCACAGATCATTCATTAATGACTGTTGATTCCCCTCAAAGTAGTTCCTCCTCTCCGTTGGTGTCGATAAACGTCGAGTTTTTCCTATTCGTCCTATGACGTCTAGTTGTACCCTTCCCCATGCGGATTTACCTCTCCGTTGGTTTCGATAAACGTTGAGTTTTTCTCATTCGTCCGATGACGTCTGATTGTATACCCTATTCCCAGTCATTCATTAATGTCTGGTTGATTTCCCAGCCAGAATCCCCAGTAGACGTCCTATTTGGTCTCCGGTTGTGGTCTCCCTTTCGTCCGATGACGTCTGGTCGAGTTTTCCTGGTCGTCCCAGTTGATCCTCCTTCTCCGTTGGTGTCGATAAACGTTGAGTCTCCCTTTCGTCCGTTGGCGTCTGGTTGAGTTTTCTCCTTCTCCGTTGGTGTCGATAAACGTCGAGCTTCTCCCTTTCGTCCTATGACGTCTGGTCGAGTCTTCCCATTCATCCGTTGATGTCTGGTTACCTCTCCGTTGGTCTTGGTAAACGTTGAGTTTTTCCTACTATGTCCGCTGACATGTGGTTGTATCTCTTCCAGTCATTCATTAATGTTTGGTTACCTCTCCGTTGGTCTTGGTAAACGTCGAGTTTTTCCTAGTTGTCCGTTGGCATCTAGTTGTGATTCCGATTCCCATTCATCGTGTTGAGATGTCTGGATGTGACTGTACCTTTGAGAAGAAGAAGAAACGGGAAAATCAAATTACCAGTAATAAATATCAGATCCCAGTGGACGTTTCCGTTGGTGATTCCCAGCAGTGTGCAAATTCTACGGTTCTTGGTATTCAATCCCTGTTTACCCTGAAAGTCTGACAGCCGTTGCTCTCATCCATTCGGGTTCCCAGTTGATTGAATAGGGGCAGCTGTAGCACCTCAAATTTGCACCCTACCTTTTGTACATTCATTTCATATTAGGTCATTAACATAACATGGTCCATTGCATAGCATTGCATAGCCATTTGCCCAAGTGCAAGCCATTCAGAAGAATTAGGTCAAACTGGTCAGGAGATCAGGTCAAACAAGCAAGCATGTGCTATTTTCATTGGGACAAAGCCTTAGGGTTGATTTATCAAGTTCATATGGTCTAAGGATCATTGTGAAGTGATTTGGACAAAGATTGGATGCTCAGAAGTCATCAGTCAAGCTGAATTTCAGCTGGAACAATAGAAAGTCAACTGTGGTCAACTGTGGTCAACTGTGCCTGATTTTATGGATTGGAAGGTGGGAGATGGTTTGAAAGGCTTCATTCATGTCCATATAAGTCTCATTTGACATATCAAAGACCAAGGTTGAAGAATTGGAGGTCAGACAAGAAGTTTCCTAAAATGGCAGGTGACCTGTAATTTCAGCTGCCCAAAATGGAAAGTTTTTCTCCTCAAAATTACTTCATCATACAAGCTTCAAATGGGATTTTGTCCAACATGAAAGTTGAAGATCTTGATCTCACCATTCCAAAAAGTCCAAGAACTTGAAATTCCCATGTGTGGTTGGCAAGATATGGTCCAGTCATTTTCCAAAAATGCCCAAATTCAAAGTGCCATAACTTTCACATGGAATGGCCAATTTGGTTGATTTTTCTTTGAGCAAACCATATTTCATATGATCTTTCATGGTGCATAATCAAATTTCATCAAAAACTCTCATGGCAAAATGGCATTTTTTAAGTGAACACATTTGCATTTTTTAGCATGACATGGTGATTTTGAGAAATACATTGAATTTGCACATGAGACCTCTTCTAACACATTCCAAATGATATTTTTGACTTGTGAGAACTGGTTTTGAGCTGAAAAATGGACTGGTTTAAAAAAGGGCATATTGGACCTAACACATAAAAATGCACATTACACTAATCATCTTAATTTTGTTAATCTTGATTAATTTTTGGATTAGGCATTGATATATAGTCTTAATTGTAACTGTTTCTCATAATCACTAATCATTTCTTCAGATCAAAACCGAAAATCACAAAAAACTCTCTCAATTTTCACATTTTTCACATCCATTTTTTTCACTATCTCATCCATAATTCATCAATATTGTTGCAATTTCTTGGTGAATTCTTCATCTGCAGGTGCATCTAAAGGACTGTTTCAAGCATTTGAGCAAGAATCGTGCCAAAAACTCCAATTGTCCAAGCTTCCTCTCCAATGGCATTTGCAAATTCCTCCATAATCATGCACTCTTGAGCTAAATTTTCATCATCAATCATCTCCCTAGACCTTGTGCTGCTTCTATTTTCATCATTGGAGGCTTGAAACACGCGAAATCGAGCACTGCACTTCACTAAGGTTGGATCTCGATCTCAACCATTGATTGAATTGAGATAGGGCATTTGTAGATCTTCCAATGTAGAATGCTATGCTGCTTGTAGTTTTGATTTTAGTTAATTATTGAGATAGAAATCTTGGATTAAAGTTTAGGTACCAAAACTTCTTTCAATCGATTCGCCTTGTGTATGAATTTCTGGACAATTTAAGGGTGATATTGTTGATGTATATGATCAGACGGTTCCAACGGTACCTTGTTTGTTCGTTTTGGTGAAGAATTGATCCTGATGAGTTCTGGAATGATGAACGAGCAAGAACAGCGAAGAACACTGAAAATTCTGGAAATAATCGCGTGTAGATCTTACTTCCTCCGTTTCCTTTTGAATTTCGTGTTTACCGCGCATTCAAGCAAATCACGTGGCGCCACCGAATAACTGATACGCTGCGTTTTAGTCCCTGGCTTCAATAATTACAATTTTGCCACTGCGCCTAATTAATTCATTTTTCATGTTAAATAAATATTTCATTTTCATAATAAACTTTAAAAAATCCAAACTAATTCATCCCTAATCCAATTTGAATGGGAATTTTTGTGTTGGATCCCAAATTGTGTCTAGTTTTTTTTAGGTATGGTAGTCCAAGTTGTGCCTGGTGATTTTGTTGACTTTGCCTATTGCCTTTGACTTGTATGCATTTTGTGTATGTTTTACCATTTTTAACATGAAATGATGATACATTATCCAAAATGAATGAAATTTCACATGCTTGTTCTTGACTCATTGCTGGTTATTTTGATGTATAGTTTGTAAATTTTGGATTTATGGTTTGCAAGTTATGATGTGTGCAAGTTGAGTGTGACAATTTGTGTCACACTAGGTTAGGTCAACTTCGTGATTTTATTTGACATGCTTATGCTTCTCCAATTGCTTTCAAATTTTGCATGTGATATCCTCTGAATGACTAGTTTTGCCATGATTTTTTGTAGGAATTTTTGAGCCATTTCCTATTTGATTGGGATTTTTGCTTGCTGTTTAGACATTTTAGGGTTTTGCTTGAGTGATTATCTTCTATGCCTTGTGAAATTGCCATACCTTATCATATGAAGCTGAAATTTGATGGAGTGATTCCTAACATGTTTGAGTTCACATTGGCTTTGGTCCCATTCATTTCTTAGTTGTTTTCACTGTTTTACAATTGATTGAAGTTGACATATGTTTTGTGACTTGGTTTGGATTGATTTTTGCATGTCCTGACTTGTTGAATTTAATTTCCCTACTTCCTCCTGTCCAAATGGCATGAAAATTGATGTGTAGCTCATTGAATGTGTCCTGTTTAGGCTGGAATTTTTGTGGAATTTATTGAGCTGTTTAGGTATTTGTTTGAGTGTGACCATTCTGTTTGCTCATATATGGTTCACAATTGCCTAGTTTGACTTAAATTGTGCATGAAATGAATTTGGTGCATAGTTTTGATATGAGACCAATTGGATTCTCTTTTTAATTGATTAATCTTGGTTTTGATCATGTTTCACTTGCTGTTTTGACTTTTTGACTTCCTTTTTGCCCTAGGCTTGTCCTAGTGGTCTTGTATCTCATGTTTGAATGTGATTTTCAGGTTAAGAAGCAAAATACCTTAAGGAGGTGGATTCACATTTGATTGAGTTGTCTCACTTGATACTGTAAAATAACTTGTTTTGTTTTGTAGGATGCTTGACTCCTTTGAGTTGGTTTGCACTTTGGTGCATTGGCTTGTGTTTGTCTGTGTATAGCTAATTGTGAACCATTTGTTGTTTAATTCTGTGATTGGTATACTGATGATATTTGATTGATTTCAGGTACATTAGTTGCTAATATTGCTTTGCTTTGCTTGATAAGCAATTTGCACTGAGGTATAACATTCTTGTCTCCATGTAGTCTGGAAGACCTAGCCTGTTACTTGGCCAGGCACCTGTCTGAAGTCCTCCTTAAGAGGCAATGTTTGTGATTGTTTACTTTTGTCCCCAAGCAGGTAAAGACCTTGATTAAGGCAATTGGTGGATCAAAGAGATATGCAATCTATCTCCCACTATTCTGTTGAGTCGTCCCTCTGCTCACACCATTGTGTTGATGCATTGGGATACAAACCCAAGATCTTGTACAATGTACAGTTGTGTCAGTGTCTTGAGTGTAGAAGGGTTCCTCCTTTCTGAACCCACGCTCCTTTGTCTGAAGCTCTCCCTGGCCAGGGACAAGAGCTGTGAAGTCTTACCTTCACTCTCCTTTCATCAGCTTCACCTTAGCCCCTCAATGGCAAGGTTAAGAGCTAACACTACCCCTGTACAGATGACTTGCCCTTGCAGTCTTACCCTTTGATTGAGCCCATTTGTGTGCATATAGTGTGTGCTAATTGTGAATGCTTGATTTACTGTTTGCTTGTGTTGAATAGGATAGGCTTGCTTCCTGTGCAAGTTAGCTAGAAACCTTGACTTAGGGATGATTTTGCATGATAACATCTAGGCTCGAGTTAGTCTCCCTAGTTGTGTCTCCCTCTGTTATCTGGTTAGGCTAGTCCTGTGTCCCTGCGTAGGGGAACTACGTCGCCCTGATCCTCATACCAGATGAGGTACGTAGGCAGGAGATGAGCAGATCTCTCCGGGCGCCTGTGTTTTTGTTTTGTGTCGTTGTGTGCTTGGAAGCTGATGTAAGTCCATCGAGTGGCGTTCGGGTTCCAGTGTGGGTTTGTTTGGTTCGGATGCTGATGTAAGTCCAGTGATTGGCATTCAGGCTCCATGTTTGCCCGTGTTTGTGTTTGTTTGTGTGCGTGTTAGCCGAGCTACGGATGCTCTGATTCTCCTTCGTCCAAAGGAGATACGTATGCATAGGATGCGATATCCTAGCGAGCATGTGTCGTTTCCCCGGTCCGAACTACTTTGACTCTGATGTCTATGCTTGATAGACTAAGTAGGCCCAGGATGCGATATCCTGCCGAGTCAGTCTTGTCTGTTTTCTTGTGTCTCTTTCAGCCGATGTTTGTGTGTGTGTTTGAGCAGTGTTTTAGCAACCATATTCCTTCCTTTTGTGCGTGGATCCCGTCGAGTACGACGGATGCGTAGGGGTGCTAATACCTTCCCTTCGCATAACCGACTCCCGATCCCATTCTCTTCGGTCGCGAGACCATGCTTTTTCCAGGTTTACTCTGAGCGTTTCCTTTCCCTCTTTTGGGATAAATAACGCACGGTGGCGGCTCTATTGTTCTTGTTTCCCGCCGGTTTTTCGCGTAATGCGACAATGGGGATGAGGATAAAAAAAGGTGTTTGAGAGGGACGGTTATCTAAGGAGGAAGCGTCATCCAGAAGGAGGTATGGTAATAGTTTTGGTAAGAAGAAGGAAGCAAAGACTAATGCAGTGTCTGTTGGGAGGCAGAGGAGGCCTCATGTAAGAAGAAGTCAACCACCCCGTCAACACCATCATCAAGTATAATCTGTGATCCCCGTATTTTTAACCAAGCAGTCAACACCAATTCAACAACAACAATGTCAAGACCAACAGCCACCGTAATGAACAAACACCTACAACAACAACAACAATACCAACAATCATCTTCAACAACCATCAAATTTTGAGAGGAAGAAGGTCTCTTTCGACCCAATTCCTATGACGTACGCAGAATTATATCCATCTTTGGTTCTCAAGAACCTGTTGCAACCAAGAAACCCACCACAAATTCCTCAACCACTTCCATGATGGTACAAACCGGAACTCTGATGTGCCTTTCATCGAGGAGCTCCCGCTCATGATATCGAGAACTGCTACCCGTTAAAATATGAAGTCCAGAAGCTGGTCAAAAATGGAATGGTGTCCTTTGAGGACCGTGCTCCGAACGTCAAAGCTAACCCACTACCTGCCCATGGGAATTCATCTGTTAATATGGTGAACGGATGTCCTGGTGAGTTCAAGGTATTTGATGCACGCTCCATTAGAAGGTCCTTGGTGAGGATTCACAAGGATATTTTCTTGGTTAGCAATTGTGAGCATGACCATGATGGTTGTGCTATTGCAGTGTCAATCCCAAAGGTTGTATGGTTGTGAAGAGAGACATCCAGAGGTTGATGGATGAAGGTTAAATTCAGATTGTCCAGTCCCGTCATGTAGATGACGATGTCAATGTTATAGTACCAGTTTTTAAAACTCATGAGAGAGTAGTTATTCAGTATGATATCAACAGTAGTAACTGCTTCAACAACAGATCGGTATCGTCATTGGTTATACGGTTAGCGGGCCCCCGCCCGTATTCATACGATAAGGTTGTCCCGTATTAGTATAATGCTACCATGTTGGAGAATAGTCAAGAGGTTCCTTTTCCTATGACCAGTTCTATTATGAGCATAGCTGATATTACTAAGGTGACCTATAGCGGTCGTGTATTCGGGCCGATGTTCCCAAAGAATGTGGAAGATTTGTCTGTTAGCAAGAAGGTTGAGGCGCCTGTGGTAGATCCTGTTAGAGCTCCAAAGTGTCAGTTTGGTGAATCCAGCGGCTTGAAGCCTAACGATGATGATGAAGTGCTCAAATTGATAAAGAAAAGCGAGTTCAATATGGTGGAGCAGTTTCTCCAAACTCCCTCTAAGATTTCAGTATTGTCTCTGTTAATGAATTCAGAAGCACACAAAGAAGCACTGCAGAAAGTTCTAGAGAAAGATTACGTGGAACATGATGTTATGGTGGATTAGTTTGATCATATTGTAGCTAATATCACTTCCTGTAATAATCTCAGTTTTTGTGATGAAGAACTCCTTGAGGAGGGAAAAAATCACAGTTTGGCTTTGCATATTTTGATGAATTACAAAGATGACGCTCTGTCCAATGTATTGGTAGACACCGGGTCTTCATTGAATGTACTTCCGAAGTCAACTCTGTCTAAGTTGTCATACCAAGGAGCTCCTATGAGATATAGTGGCGTGATCGTCAAGGCTTTTGACGGTTCTCACAAAACTGTGATCGGTGAAGTGGACCTTCCAATGAAGATAGATCTGAGTGACTTCCAAATTACTTTTCAAGTAATGGATATCCACTCGACCTATAACTGTTTATTGGAAAGGCCATGGATTCATGAGGCAGGAGTCGTTACTTCAACATTGCACCAGAAGCTCAAATTTGTCGAGAATGGTAAGCTAGTTATTGTTGGTGAGGAGAAGGTGTTGTTGGTCAGCCACCTGTCATCTTTCTCTTACGTAGAAGTTAAGCATGAGGTTGGAACTTCGTTCCAAGCCTTATCTATTGCTGAAGAAAAGAGAGTTGGGTCACCCATGGCCTCATTCAAAGATGCAAAGAAGATTGGGGAGGATCGTCAGTCCGATCAGTGGGGACAGATGGTAGAGGTCTCCGACAACAAGAGTAGAGCCGATTTGGGTTTCCAACAAGGTTCGTCTGTGCCTAGAGCTGAAGATGCGCAACCCAGTTTCCGTAGCGGAGGGTTCATTCATGGTAATGAACAACACTTAACTGTGGTGCTAGAGGGTGATGAAGATGAAGACTGCACCAATTTTGTGACCCATGGAAAAGCTTGCAACAATTGGACTGCTGTTGACATTCCTGTTATTATGCATCGATCTAAGTAATTGCTTTTATTTGTTTTTGAAAATCCTTCTCCTATGCCTAAGGGAGAAGTGAACATTGTTTGGGCATTTTTAAATTGGATCATCAAAAAAATATAATTCTATTCATCCACATCTATGATGTTTTATTTTTTCTTTTTGTTTTATTCTGAAAATGGTAATCACAAAAAAACATAAGTAAATAATATAATTGTCCATTTGCATAATATTTGGTCATAATTCACTTCTCTAAAATCAAAATATCAAATCGTTATGCAGGTTGGTTTCTAACCCCATTGAATACAATGATCCTTCCCCTTCTCCAAATTTTGAATCCCCTGTGTTTGAGGCCGAGGAGGGAAGTGATGAAGAAGTGTCTGATGAATTGACTCGTCTACTTGAGCACGAGGAAAAAGCCATTCAGTCGTTCGAAGAGCAGATTGAGTTAGTCAACTTGGGTTCCGAGGATGATGTGAAGGAAGTCAAGATTGGGTCTCAACTGTGTCCAGAGGTTAAAAAGGGGTTGATTGATCTTCTCCGAGAATATTCAGATGTGTTTGCTTGGTCCTATCAAGACATGCTTGGGTTGGATTCTGAGATTGTGGAGCATAGATTGCCGTTGAAGCCAGAATGCCCGCCAGTCAAGCAGAAGTAAAGGAGGACTCATCCTGATATGGCAGTGAAGATCAAAGAAGAAGTACAGAAGCAGATTGATGCCGATTTCCTTGTGACCGCTGAGTATCCGTAGTAGGTGGCCAATATTATGCCTGTTCCGAAGAAGGATGGAAAAGTTTGTATGTGTGTTGATTATAGAGATTTGAATAAAGCTAGTCTAAAAGATTATTTCCCTCTGCCGCACATTGATATGTTGGTAGACAACACAACTAAATTCAAAGTCTTTTCGTTTACGGACGGATTTTCCGGATATAATCAGATTAAAATGGCACCCGAAGATATGGAGAGACCACATTCATTACACCTTGGGGAACATTCTGTTATAGAGTGATACCTTTCGATTTAAAGAATGATGGTGCAACTTACCAAAGAGAAATGACTACTCTTTTCATGATATGATGCATAAAGAGATCGAAGTCTATGTTGATGATATGATTGCTAAATCTATTGATGAAGAGGAACATGTTGAGCATTTGTTAAATCTATTCCAGCATTTGAGGAAGTATAAACTCTGCTTGAATCCCAATAAGTGTACTTTTGGTGTTCGTTCTGGTAAGTTGTTGGGCTTTATTATCAGCGAGAAGTGTATTGAAGTTGATCCTGCCAAGGTCAAAGCAATACAAGACATGCCTGCGCCCAAAACTGAGAAGTAAGTTAGAGGTTTTCTCGGCCGCTTGAATTATATCTCAAGATTCATTTCACACATGACTGCCACATGTGCGCCTATATTCAAGTTTCTTTGGAAAGATTAGTCTTGTGATTGGACCGAAGACTGTCAGAAAGCTTTTGACAGTATCAAGGAATATCTGCTTGAACCTCCGATTCTGTCTCCGCCTGTGGAAGAAAGACCGTTGATCATGTATTTGATTATGCTTGAAGATAGTATGAGTTGTGTTCTTGGTCAGCAAGATGAGTCTGGGAAGAAAGAGTATGTTATCTACTACCTCAGTAAGAAATTCACCGACTGTGAGACTCGGTATTCTATGCTTAAGAAGACTTGTTGCCTATTGGCTTGGGATGCTAAGCGTCTGCGTCAATATCTGTTGAATCATACCACTTGGTTGATATCTAAAATGGATCCAATTAAGTATATTTTTGAGAAGCCTGCTTTAACTGGGAGGATTGCCCGTTGGCAGATGTTGTTATCAGAGTATGATATTGAATACCGATCTCAGAAAGCAATCAAAGGTAGTGCCTTGGCTAACCATTTGGCTCACCAACCAATTGAAGATTATCAGTCAGTGCAGTATGAATTTCCCGATGAAGAAATCTTGTACTTGAAAATGAAAGCTTGTGATGAACCATTGCTTAAAGAAGGGCTAGAGTCTGGTTCCCGTTGGGGCATGGTATTTGATGGAGCTGTTAATCAATATGGTAATGGCATTGGGGCAGTAATCATTACTCCTCAAGGCACACATTTTCCATTTACAGCTAGATTGACTTTCAAGTGTACAAATAATATGGCTGAGTATGAAGCTCGCATTGTGGGGCTTGAAGAGGCCATTGATCTCAGAATCAAGCATTTGGATGTCTATGGAGATTCAGCTTTGGTTATGAATTAAATCAAAGGTGAATGGGAGACGAATTAACCAAGTTTGATACCATATAGAGATTATGCGAGGAGGATTTCAACTTTCTTTACAAAGGTTGAGTTTCATCATATCCCTCGAGATGAAAACCGAATGGCAGATGCTCTTGCAACGTTGGCTTCAATGATTATGGTGAAATTTTGGAATGAGGTTCCTAATTTGACTGTGATGCATCTTGATAGTACATCTCATGTATTTGTTGTTGAAGAATTCAAAGATGAGAAGCCTTGGTACTACGACATCAAGTGTTTCCTCCAAAGTCAGATTTACCCGTTTGGGGCATCTTTGAAAGATAAGAAGACTTTGAAAAGATTAGCCAGCAATTTTTACCTGAATGATGATGTGCTATATAAGAGAAATTTCGATATGGTTTTGCTCAGATGCATGGATACACACGAAGCAAACCTGTTGATGACTGAAGTCCATGAAGGTTCCTTTAGTACTCATTCCAATGGATATGCAATGGCGAAGAAGATGTTGCGAGCAAGTTACTATTGACTGACAATGGAATCTGATTGTTGCAAGTTTGTGCAGAAATGCCACAAGTATCAAATTTATGCAGATAAGATTCATGTTCCTCTGACACTGTTAAACGTCATTTCTTCCCCATGGCCCTTCTCCATGTGGTGAATTGACATGATTGGCATGATTGAGCCCAAAGCGTCGAATGGACATCGTTTAATTTTGGTGGCTATTAACTACTTCACAAAATGGATCAAAGAGACATCGTATGTGAATGTAACCAAGCAAGTTGTTGTAAGGTTTATCAAGAATCAGATTATATGTCGTTATGGTGTGCCAAGTAAGATCATTACTGATAATGGACCAAACTTGAACAATAATATGGTGGAAGCTCTTTGCAAGGACTTCAAGACTGCACATCATAATTCTTCTCCCTACAAACCTAAGATGAATGGGGTTGTTGAAGCTGCAAATAAGAACATCAAGAAGATCATTCAGAAGATGGTTATAACGTATAAGGATTGGCATGAGATGCTCCCATTTTCTTTGCACGGGTATCGTACATCCATCCGCACTTCAACAGGGGTAACCCCTTTCTCATTTGTTTATGGTATGGATGTTATGCTCCCGGTAGAGGTTGAGATCCCATCATTGTGTGTGCTCATGGAAGCCAAGTTGATTGAGGCTGAATGGTGTCAAACCAGGTATGATCAGCTGAATTTGATTGAAGAGAAGAGGTTGACTGCCATGTGTCATGGTCAATTATACCAACAGATAATGAAAAAAGCTTTTGACAAGAAGGTCAGACCTCGTGTGTTTAGAGAAGGTGACCTTGTGCTCAAGAAGATTTTATCTTTCAAACCATATTCTAGGGGCAAATGGACTCCTAATTATGAAGGCCCATATGTTGTTAAAAGAGCCTTTTTAGGTGGTGCTTTGATTCTTACAACTATGGATGGTGAAGAGTTCACTCGTCCTGTGAACGCAGATGCAGTCAAGAAATACTTCGCCTAAAAAAAGAAAAGAATAGCTCGCTAAGTTGAAAACCCGAAAGGGAGGCTTAAGCAAAAATGAGTGTCTCGATGGATTCAAAACCTGAAAGGACGGTCCAAGCAAAAGTTAGAGACATAAAACAAAAAGAATTATCCCGATAAATTGAATACCCCGCCTTGGGGAAATTTATGCAAAAATTAGGGATTATGGCAAGTAATTGCATCCTGCCGAGATCTTCAATTTTGAGGACATTCTTGAGCAAGTCGGTCAGTTGGTTCATCATCTCCAGCCATCGCCAAGAGCACAGTGGATGTCAAAAGTTGATAGAAGGATTAGTGATCATTATATTCAATGTAGCCATTTTCCATGTAACTTACCAGTTTTTCAACTTTTGTAAAGATCTATGAAGTCTTGTCATTTACAGACTACCATTCTATTTAAATAAAGTTGAGCTTTTATCCAATTATTTCTACTCTTATCTAATTCAACCAAATAGTTTTAAATTTTATTATGATCATTTTTTAAATTAAAATTTTGATTAAAATCATGTTTTCTTAAACATATAAAAACATTAATTTTAAGCAATCGATTTCATTTAAAAGGAATATCAACAGTGGTCTAAAAGCAGTCAGCCCTAAGTGTGGAGCATTATTGGTTATCCCCAAGCAGTATGAGTGATTCCTCTTTCATCCTCGGTAGCATGTTTAGCACCCGGTGTTTGTTGATTTCCTCATTTGTTAAGTCGCCATTGTCTCCAAATGATTTAGGGTTGTTCCCTAGCCGAGTGCGGGCATTTCGTTATAGCAGTTTGCATCAGTTCCGGTAGAACTTTGGTTTCCCCGCAAGTCATCGTCAGATTCGCTCCCAGTCAGAATTATCTCCTGGTTTCTGAGCAGCTATTTGTGTTTGATCCCCCTGCAGGGTTGTCTCCCATTTGATATGGTGTTGACCTAAAATTCCATGTTGAGTTAGTAGCAGTTTCTTCAGCAGATCTCCTATCTTATTCCCCAGCTAGGGTCGAACCTTTGGGATGTTGATCTCTCTTTTCTCCAGCAGTTGTGTCCCTCTTTGGTGGATGGACCGAGAATTATATCGATGATTCAAATTTGCAACATTTTTGTATCCTTTGCGATTGTTGTCAGCATAATCATCATATATACATATACATATACATATACATATACACTCATATAATTTCATTATTGTATCGTTACACTTTGAGATTCATGTAATTCTTATTCTCTGTTATAGTGGTACTTTATCCCCATCCAAGATCGGTGTGTCTGTCCTCCTTCAATTGTAGAGTGTCAGCCCCTTAAGCAGAAAGACTTTAACCTTTCTCCTTTCCCCACTGAGTTGTTTCCTCGTGGATGATTATTATTTCAGTTTCCTCCCCAATTGATTATCTGGACGAAATCACTCCCCTTGAGTTATATCCTCATTAGGTTGAGTCTTGATTGACCGTTTCTTTCTAGATCTTACCTATATAGATATTTTTGGTCCCCTAAGAGCCTATTACCCAGTAGCAGGTAGTATTCTTCTTAGTTTGCAGTTTGTTACTTCTCACCCAATACCCGGAAAATGTAACCTCTTTTCTCCCCAGCGGATTCGTTTTCACGTCCCCCTAGGAAGTATATCCTTGATATGTTCATCCTAACCAGTGACAGATATTTTCTTCCCCTGCTTTGAGTTTATCCTTGATATGTTCATCCTAACCGATGACGGATATTATCATCTTTGGTATTCTACCCAGTAAAAAGGTAGTTGTAATCCCTATTTGTTTCCTAGAGAGTTAATCCTTGATATGTTCATCCTAACCGATGACGGGTTTCCTTCTCTTTGTGGTCTTCTGCCCAGTAACCGGTAGTTGTAAATCCTGCTTTTTCTCCCCTTGCAGAGTTTATCCTTGATATGTTCATCCTAACCGATGACGGATATTCTCTTTGATAGTATTCTATCCAGTAACTGATAGATGTAATCCCTATTCTCCCCCTCGGAGTCTATCCTTGATATGTTCATCCTAACCGGTGACGAATATTCTATTTGATGGTATTCTATCCAGCATTTGATAGATGTAATTACTATCCTTTTTTGTTCAGGTGGTTTATCCTTGATATGTTCATCCTAACCGATGACGGGTATCCTCCTTAACATCCCTAGGCAAGTCTATCCTTGATATGCTCATCTTAACCGGTGATGGATTTTCTTTCCTTTGAGTCTATCCTTGATATGTTCACTTTAACCAGTGACGGATATTCTCTCCTTTTTGGTCTTCTGCCCAGTAATCGGTAGTTGTAAATCCTATTTTCAGCTTTTCCCCAGCAAGGCTATTCTTACCCAGTAGTCGGTAATGTATACACCTCTTGACGGCTCTTAGTGAGTCATCCTTGATATGTTTACCCTAACCGGTAACGGATGTCCTCCCTATCAGGTTTCTGTTATCTCTTTACCCAGTAACCGGTAGTGGATAACACTTTTTTCTGTTCCTCCTGTGTTTGAAGATCTTTCCATCCCTAGTTGAGTTGAGCGCGTATTTCCTTAGTGGAATCGCTTTTCCTACATGGTTCGAGTATTTCAGCTTTGTTCTGATTTATTTGTTTCCCCTACAGATTTCCTTTTCTCCCCGGCTGAGTCTTTCCATTTTCGTGGAATCTCTCGTGTACGCCCAGCAGTTTTAAGTCGTAGTCTGGCCTACGCATAACCTTTTGTCCCCCTAGAGTCTCTGTCTCCCCAATGAGTTTTCCATTGGAATGCATTATGCTCCTGCGGACTTTTAGTCTCTCTGGATTCTTTTCTCTTGTGGCAAAATTTTCCCCACAGAGTTTATTTTTAGCATTTCATATCATATGCATTATGAGATCTCTTAGGGACCAAAATTTGTTTCTATACGTTGTTATTTAAGCCCATTCTACTGAGTCGATACAAATATTTTAACCTTCACCTCCTCAGTTAGAATGTCCTTAAATAGGGGCAGCTGTAAGACCCCAATTTTGACCCTAAGATCCCTCATGTTATCTCATCATATGCATTAGCATTGGGATCATACCTTGGCATCCTCCTTCCCCCCTCATTCATTGGGTTTGTATTGGGAGAGATCACCAAGCACTATGTGATTGTATCATACTTTGTATTTTGTCATTTACTAACCAAAAAACCAAAAATATGTCTTTGCATTTGTCTAACTCTTTTGTAGGTAGGACACTTGATCACCTTTGATCTATCAAGCACACATCTAGAGTTTAAGACCCTCTTTGTTAAGAGCTCAACCAAGAAATGATCCATAATGGCTATAGGCATCATATATGAGTCCCCATGATCTTTGTATGTTATTTTGATCAAGAATTCTTCAAGATTTTGGAATTGGTTTGCCTTGGAAACCCTAGTTTATCTGGGTATCTTATGTAACTTCTTCAACAAGCTTTTTCACCAATTGATCAAAAAATTTAAGGTATACTTCAAATTTCATCGTCTTATGCATATATTATCTCCCATGAGTCCCAAAAGTCAAGAGAATTGCAAGTTTGCAAGGTGGTTAATGGTGGTTGACCAGAGGAATTCATCTGATCAAAGCTGGGGTCCCCTAGACCCTATCTCCTACAATTTTCATCATATTAAAATAATTCCAATAGAAAAGTTACTCTAAGTGACATTCCAAACAACTTTCATATTGAGGTCTAGAGCTAGTTTTGCTTGGAAAGTCATTTCTTATGTTGAAAGATTATATGTCATTTTGTCTAAACCCTAATTTGGAAGTCAACTTCCCAAGCCCATAACTTTCTCAATTCTTATGAGATGAAAGCCATTAAAGTTTCATGATCAAATTCAAGGTGTCTACTTCAACTTTGATGTTTGGAGGAAGAGCTAATTCAACTTTTATGAGCATGTGATATAAGGATACATTAGAGGTCATTTTGGATCAATACCATTGAACAAGTGATTTTCCTCAACTTCAAAAATGCATAACTCATTAATCCCAAATCCAAATGAGGTCAAATTTGTCACCATTTTTAAATTTTTTTTAAAGAGCTACAACTTTGATGAAGACACTTTTCTCATTTGAAGCCCACATAAAAAGTTAGCCAAGGTGGAATAATTAAACATATGGCTTGACATGTTGAAATTTTCAAACTTACACCTCAAAATTCATCATGATACAAGCTTCAAATAGAAAACTTTTCAACATAAGAGTTGTTCCTCTTGATCTAACCTTTCCAAATATCCCAATTTCATCCATTTTGGATAAGGTTTGAGTGGTATGCGCATGGCTTGAACATGGCATCATCATTTGGAAAGAATCAACTTCAAACAACTGCACACTTTTGACTTGCATTCCAATTCACTTTCAAACTCAATTACATGTGATTATGGACTTAATTGAGTAGCTTCATGGTCATGTGCACGCCCATGCAAGCATGCATCACTCAATTGCTAAATTTGGAAACAACTTGGAAGGTGCAAATAACACTTGAATTTGCTATTAAATAAGAGCCTCTAGCATCAGAAATGAGGACCCTTGCGCGCCAGCTTTGCGTCCACACTTTAAACCCTCACAATTGAAAGGAAATTCTGAGATTTTTCATTTGAAAATTGAGTTTGAATCTCACTATTTGGAGATTCAAAACTCCAAGGATCCAAAGCTTTATTTCAATCCTAAGCCACTCCTGCAAGCTTCTTGAGTAAGATCAAGCAAGAATTGAAGCAAGAGAGATCAAGTTCTGCACAACATTGAAGGTATTTTCTAGATTTTTTCTTCTCTTTGATTCTCTCTCAATTCTCATCAATTCTCTTGGATCCTTGGTTGTATGAAGTCCTACCAATGTAGGCAAGAAGATTGAGTTGCTTTGAGGTTAAATCGAAGCAACTCAGTTCATGTACCTCAAATTTCAACTCCATGTATCTCTTAATATACTTGGAGTTAGGATGAATTGAGGCCAGACTCATGATCAGTTTCATTTTTACTTTAAGATTATGTCCTTCTTTTTCATTTTTGTGATGGTGATGAGAGAAACAGTCCGACCAAGGTCGCTTGAGAAGACGACCGGTGGTTTGCTCCGGCGATGAGTTGGACAGGTTCTGAGCCATAGGATCAAGTTTTTTTTTAATCATGAGCGTTCCTTTTGAATACATTCTGTGTGGTGCGCTGAATTGAGTGCACGATGGAATGTGTGTTTTTGTCCACTTGATTTGCCACCTCAATTAATGAGGGAGATCAAGTGGTCCACGTTTTTTCAGATTAATTGATTTTCATTTTATTTATTTCATTTTCATTAATTCATATTAAATTTAATATTGATCCAAAAAATATGAGAGTTTCACCAAAAAAATTTAAATAAAGTACTCTTTCATTTTCTGAATTAATATTATTTTTTGGATCATTATTAATAGTTTTCATGATTTAATTGATTTTGTGAATATTTTTAATTATTTAAAAATACTTTTAAGTTTCCAAAAATTGTGAAAAATTTTCTCCAAGGTCCTTTGACCTTGTTTGACCTATGATAAATCTCATGGCCATTTCTTTTTTGTTTTGATGAGGTTTTAGGAATTTGACCAACCATAAATTAATTTAATGCATATTTTTATTATTTTTAATTGCTTAAATGTCAAATAAATTGTGTAGAGCCATTTTAATTGACTTAGTGAGTTTTGACTTATTTTGTTGGACCTTGGTCAAGGTTGATTTGACTTTGGTAGGTTAAGATCATTGGATTTAGGGGATTGATGGAATGTACATTCCATCTCCCAAAATGAATGGATGATCTTAATTTGGAAAAAGTTCTCCTTTGACCAATTTGTGTTGAATCCATCCCCCCTCCCTCTTTATCTCATTCCCATTCTTCATTCATTCATGTAATGGACCTATGACATCTCTATATCCTAAGGCTAGTTGATTGCAAAATCAACATGAGTATGGATAATATTAGGTCCCCCATTTTGCATATTCTTTTTGTGTGTGTTATGTTTTATGAGCATAGTTCATCATACTATGTCTCTAACATGCATTAACACCAAAATTCTATTGCCCGACCTCAAATAGTTGTGACTTCTACATAAGTCCAATTACGATTGCTTAACATAGCGCTAAATTTGTGACACAAAAGGCATAGCATTCTAGTTAGTGAGATTGTAAGTCTCCCCTCTTTCATGGTATTGCGTGGAAACTTGGCCTTTTTTCCTTCCTTTGGAAGATGTCTTGGTTCAAGGATTCATGCTTGTGATAAGTGTGTTGAGTGTTCTCCAAAGAATGACTTAAATAAAACAAAGCAAAAGCAATACTAACTTCTAATCAACTAACAACTAACATTTAATTTCAAGTCGTTTACTTTTATGCACTTTAATTTTTAAGCTTTTAATTCATTTGCCATTATTCATACCATTCAAGTTGCTTACTTTAATGTCATTTTCCTTTTGTCCACTTGGATCATATTTTGTGATATTTTGTGTTTGTATATACTTGTTTGTTTGTTTGGTCTTTTGACCTTAATGTACATAATAAGAACAAAAACCCTAAAAAAACATTTTTGTGTGGACTGTTGGTTTGATCTGAGACTATTGGAATTAGAATTTAGGTAACATTCCCTATGCAAAGGACTTGGCCAATGCCAACTTCATGAAACCAAGTGCTTGTGAAATGAACATTCATCTGATACAAAATTGAAGATCCATTTGAGTTCATCTGCAACTTGATCATTGTGAAGCTTTTATTTTGAACCTGTGTCTTATGTCATCTTTGAAGTCATCTGATACATGGGAAATTTTGAAGAAGATCATGGAGTTGCTAAGCTTGGATGTGGATATCTTTATTTGATGCCTTGCTCTTCAACTTGCTATTTTTATATTGATTGTTGCTTGATTCTAAAGTCCAAGGGAAATTTGGGTTTCTATATGACATTCTTGTCTATTGGATTGTAGCCCATTGGTCAGATCTTTTCAACTCTCAACTTTTAAATTTATGCTTAGGATTAGTATCTTCATCTCCTCTCCACTTCTTTAATTTCAAAATCTCTCCCCTTCTTAAAACCTTCTTTGCTTGTGCTTGTTTTATAAACTTAGATCATATTACAAATTAGAAACTTTGGCCTTATGCCATTGCATTTTCAAACTTCTTTTCTTAAATAAACTTGTAAATAAACTTAACTATACTTGACTTAAAATTTTCAAAAAGACAAAAATAACTAACACTCATTCAAACCATTTTAGGCCTCTTGTGCCTTTGTTAAAATTTAAAATTTTACTAAAAGCAATGCACTCACTTTGAAATTGATACCACAAACTACGAGGTTTTGATCCCTCATTTTATGTTGGTACGTAGGCACAAGTCCGAAGGTCTTGTCAAACACAAAAATATAATTAATGAATTCTTTTCTCATCCCTCCACTCTATTTATTGCAAACATCATTTTGTACAAAAACACATATGCACACAAAAAGGGCCCCCTAGGAGTACCTAGGACACTTTGGGTGTGAACACCTTCCTTTTGTGTAACCAACCCCCTTACCTGTAATCTTTGGCATTTTATTAGTTTTGATTTGAAAACTTCTTATCTTTTTGGGTTTTGTTTGTAATTTTCCCATTTCCCCTTGGAAATAATAAAAGTGTGTGACGACTCTGGTTTAATTGACGTCTAGCTTATCTATAGCTTGATGGTCATGAATTTACCGCTACAGTGGTATCTGTTGTTGTTGTTGTTGTTCTGACAAAGGTTCACAAACTAAATGAGTTTATGTAATTGGATTGATAAAGGTTAATTGATGTGGTGGAAGTGGGATAAGTTCATAAATTATTGGTTGAGATGAAGGAGGAGGTTGGGTTGGTAAGATCCTTTCAGAAGGAATTTAATTAGAATTAAAATGCGGGTTATAAGAAGGAAGCTTACCAGATGCTACATTAGAAGCTCTAGAAAAAGACTGGAATACTCCCAAAGTATCCTTCAGATCCATTTCCTTTTGGGGCTCACTAGAGGCACCTCGTCTTCATCCTGAAAGACAATAATCTTCTTCTTCTTCTAAGCCTTAGAAGATCCTTCGCCTCTGAATTCCTTCTTTCTCTTCTCAACAGTTGTATGAACCCAAAACTGCTTCACAAGAACGTGATAAACTGGACATGTGAGTCTCTCGAAGAAAGTTTCCCAGACTTGAATATTCAAGGTTTTAGTGAAATCAAAACCGTTTTCCTTTAAGTTTTTAAATCAACAATGGTTTCACATAACACCATTAGCTCCTTGACAGGAGTATTAAGGGTTAATTCTGGAATCCCTTCCAAAATGGTGTTGGTTTCAGTTGCCTTTGAAGAGCTTGAAGAGTGTTGTTGTTGTTCAGCCATTTGAAGAAGATGAAGATGAAGAACAGTTGCAGGGAGAAAAGGGTTATTTTTAGGTTTGAAAACTGAAAGTGTGGGAGTAATGTGAAAAATGGTTATAAGAGAAGGTGTGAAAATGTGAGTGAAGCAAATTTATATAGAAATTTTTTCAATGATGACAAAAAGGAAATAGGTAGACTTAGGGGAGAGCGTAAGAGTTTAAACCTAAGTCCAAGAATTGCTAAACCCAATGTGTCAAGCTTTTATCACACATTCTCATAAAGTGGGATAGTTGTCGCCACTAAGAACCACATGATATCAAAAGACAAGACAACCATTTAATGCAGCGACTGTTCGGAATCAGGAAGACAAATTGATAAGATTGCTTCTAATCAAAACCTTTTTGATTCATGAAAACTTCCTTACTTCAGAAAGCTCATGTTTTAAAGTCAGAAAGAATAACAATCTCAGAATCTAATCTAGAGTTCTGAAGACTTTGACATTCTGAAATACACCTTTTCATTCTGGACAAGATTTCATAAATAGGTTTTTCAGAATGAACATGAATCTATCTTCAGCAAGGGGTTTTGTAAAGATATAAGCCCATTGATGGTCAGTATCAACAAATTTTAAATGAAAAATTCCCTTCTGAACATAATCACGTAAAAAGTGATATTTTATTTCAATATGCTTAACCATAGGATGCAAGATAGGATTCTTAGATAAACAAATAGTAGAAGTATTATCATAGAGAATATGAATGTTACTCTCATATCGGATAATCTTCTAGATGACTCTTCATCTAGAGTATCTGAGTGTTGAATCCAAAAGCTGCAATGCATTCAACTTCGGATGTTGAAATCGCAATTGTTGATTGTCTCTTGTTGGACCATGAGATCAAGTTATCTCCCAGAAATTGGCAACTTCCAGAAGTACTTTTTCTTTCAATTTTGTCTCTAGCATAGTCAACATTACAATTGCCTACTAATTTATACTCACTTGATTTTCTATAAAATAAACCAAGGTTAGTAGTACCTTTTAGATACCTAAAGATTCTCTTAACATCAGTTAAGGGAGTTTTCCTATAATCTGATTAGAAGCGAGTACATAAGCAGACACTGAATAAGATATCAGGTCTAGAAGCGGTTAGATATAAAAGAGAAACTATCATACCTATGAATAGCTTCTAGTTTACCTTACTGCTTACCTTTTCTTTCTCCATAATACATGTATGATGCATTAGAGTCTTTACTTGCTTACATTATGATAATTTGAACTTCTTCAGAAGTTCCTTTGTGTATTTTTTATGATGAATATAAGTGCCTTATGATCGTTGATCAATTTGAATTCCCAAAAAGAACTTAAGTTCTCCCATCAGACTCATTTCAAACTTTGCCTACATTGACTTAGCAAAATCCTTGCACAACGACGCATTAGAAGAACCAAAAATAATGTCATCAACAAAAATTTGCACAACCAGAATGTCATTCTTGAAGGTTTTACAAAAGAGAGTTGTGTCCATTTTCCCTCTGGTAAAATTATTTTCCAAAATAAAGTTGCTTAGTCTATCATACCAAGCTCTAGGAGCTTGCTTCAGACCATACAAATATATTTTTAGTTTACAAACAAAATCAAGATTTTGAGAACTTTCAAAACCCGGGGGTTGATGCACATATACTTCTTCAGAAATATATCCATTCAGGAATCTACTCTAAACATCCATCTGATAAATGATAATGTCATGAAATTAAAAGACAAATAGAATATAATCTGGCAACTGGAGCAAAGTTTTCTGTATAGTCTATACCTTTTTGATGACTATAACCTTGTGCTATCAGTCGAGCTTTGTTTCTGAAAACCTCACATTTCTCATTCAGCTTATTTCAGAAGACCCATCTGGTTTCAGTGACATGTAAACCTTTTGGTTTCTCAATATGATCATAAACATGATTTCTAGTGAATTGATTTAGTTCTTCTTCCATAGTCAGAATCCATTCATTATCCAAAAGAGCTTCATCAATTGATGCGGGTTCTATCAGAGACACCAAACCTAGAAGAGTCTTTTAAGATGGTTTGAATGAAGATCTAGTTTTAACTAGAGCATTCTTGTCTCCCAGAAATAGTTCTTCAGAATGAGAAGTTCTTGATTTGCTCTTCCTCTGATGAGTTGGATCAACGATTGCTTCTGGTTGAGTCGTTTCTTCATATTCTTTGGCTTTGCCTTATGAGTCTTTTTCTCCAGAGACAGAGTCTTTGGATTATGAAAGATTGATCTTCAGATCTGTAAATTTCTTAACTAGCTTTGACTTTTCAGGGCCAAGCTTATCATTGAATCTAGCATGAATTGATTCCTCAACAATTTATGTTTATGTGTTAAAGATTTTGTAGCCTTTAGAGCATTCAGAATATCCTAATAGTAAATACTTTTGTGCTTTAGAATCATACTTGCCAATATTCTCTTTAGTGTTTAACATAAAACATTCACATCCAAAAGGATGAAAGTAAGAAATGTTGGGCTTCTGTTCTTCTACAATTCATAAGGAGTATTACCCATAATACGTCAAATAGAAATCTTGATCTGAATGTAACACGTTGTGTTAACTGCTTCTGCCCAGAAATGCTTAGCCGTATCAGTTTCTTAGATCATGGTGCGAGCCATTTCTTGCAAAGTTCTATTCTTCCTTTCTACAACTCCATTTTGCTGTGGAGTTCTAGTACAGGAGAAATCATGGGAAATACCATTTGAATCAAAAATATTTTAAATTGTTTATTTTCAAATTCGCCACCATGATCACTTCTGACTTTGACTATTTTTCAATTCATTTCGTTTGCACTAGTGAGCAGAAGGTAGAAAACACAGAATGTGACTCATCCTTGTATTTCAAGAACTTTACCCATGTCCAACGATTGTAGTCATGTTGCTCCTCATTAACAGACATTAGACATTTTACGTTTTGATCTTCAAGATCAGAAAGTATAATTTTATAAATATTGTTCTTCCTCTTTCCGTTAAAAAAGGATTATACCATCTTCCTAACATACAACCTTACAGGACGTTTGATTAAAGATGATATCATAACCATTGCCACTAAGTTGACTAATAGACAAAAGGTTATGCATCATACCATCAACTAAAAGAACATTAGTAATTGAGGGAAGTTTACTATTACCAATGGTTCCAAAGCCAATGATCTTTCCTGTCTGTTTTCCTCGGAAACCAACGAAACCTCCAGGCTTAAGTTCCAAATCTTGGAACATAAACCTTTTACCCGTCATGTGTCGTGAGCATTCACTGTCCAGGTACCATGACTGTTGTTTCAGCTGAGCTGTTAAGGATTTCTGCAAGATAAATTATTTTATCCTTAGGTACCCACTGTTTAGGTCCTCTTTTGTTAGTTTTCCCAGAATTTCTTACAACTTTGGGTCTTTTAACAGAAGGATAATCATGAGAGATTTGTGCATGATACTTAGGTTTCAAAACATAGTTCTTATCGGTACAAAATGCACATAGAGAGATTTTGGTTTGACCTTCTGACTTTCGTCGGGTTTTATAGATTTTGTACAACCTAAACCTTTCCCGCCATTTCTACTAACTCCATATGCTAAAAACATAAATAGAAGAAAAATGGCTAAAAATCTATAGTACCAAATGCTTCTGAAATTATTTCCTCCTCTAGTTTTGAAATTTTTCTTTTCAAAGCAGAGTTGATACTTTCTAAAGAAAATACTTTTTCATTTTGAGAGTAAATATCTTTCTGAGTTTCAGAAGTAATTACTTGGACTTGTTTAAGGTCCTTGTATCTACTCTGAAGACTCTGGTACTTTTCCATCATTTCAGAGAGACATGATTGAATATCAGAACGAGATAGGTTAGAAAATACCTCTTCAGAATCAGAGTCGGATTCAATTCTGATAATACCTTGTCTTTTAGTTCTTCAGAACTTGTGGGATCCTTTGTGGTTGCCATTAGTGCAACATTGGATTTTTCTTCGTCAAAATCTTCTTCTTCAGATTCTGAGTCATCCCAAGTAACCATTATCCCCTTCTTGACTTTGGAGAAGTTCTTATTGGGCCCTTTGTCCTTCTTTAGCTTGGGGAAATCATTTTTGTAGTGGCTTGGCTCCTTGCACTCGAAGCAAATAATTTCTTTTCCAAAACCTTGCTTCTTTTGTCCAGACAAAGAATCGAAGCGACCAACAGTCCCTCTGACTCCCTTGAACTTCCCTTGACCACTTTGCTTGTGTTTCCAGAGTCTGTTGACTCTCTTTAGGATTAGAGACAGCTCATCATCATCATATGAGTCTTCATAAATCCTTCTGATTCTTCCTTATCTTGATAGGCTCTTGTCTTCTCAGGCTTGGATTTTATAGCAACAAATTTACCTCACTTCTGAGGTTCATCTTCTTCTAGCTCAATCTCATGACATTTTCAATAACTAACAAGTTCTTCAAGACTGATGATGTTGAGATCCTATCCAGCTTCAAGGAAGTTACCATAGGTCTCCATTTTTTGGGAAGACTTCTGATAATTTTCTTGACGTGATCTGCTGTAGAATACCCTTTGTCCAGAACTTTAAGCCCTACAATAAGCATCTTAAACCTTGATAACATAGTCTCAACTTTTTCATCATCTTCCATTTTGAAAGCCTCATATTTATGGATTAAGGCCAAGGCCTTTGTCTCCTTTACCTGAGCATTTCCCTCATGAGTCATTCTAAGAGAGTTAAAGATGGATTTGGCAGAATCCATGTTTGTTATCTTCTCATACTCTGCATAAGAGATATCATTAAGCAACATGGTTCTGGCCTTATGATGATTTTTGAAGTCTTTCTTTTGTTGGTCAGACATAACACTTCTTACTAAAGTATTTCCTTCAAAATTTACTGGGGTGAACGTGGCCATCGACTACGAGACCCCATAGATCAACACCGTAACTAAGAAAGAAACTTTCTATTATGTATTTCCAGTAGTCAAATTTCTCACCACAAAAAATAGGTGGTTTTACACTGTAATGATCTCTATCGTTATTATTATCAATGTTAGCAGCGTTAGCAGCAACCATTGTTTCTCACACAACTAGATTGGTACTAAACACTATGAGGTGTTGATAAAACTTTTATCACCATTAGAACCGGAGCTCTGATGCCAATTGAAGGAGTGAAAAACATAAGAAATGGGGGGTTTGAATTGGGTTTTACAAGAAAAAGCTTTGTCCAAAACAAGAACACCACTAACAAATTAATAACTAAGATAAAAACACAAGTATTTTTATCCTGGTTCACTTGAAACTCAAAGCTAATCCAGTTCATCCACCTAAGTGATTTTTCCTTATACACAAGGACTTTATCCACTATAATCAACAAATTACAACAAACACAAAGAATAACCTTATTTGTCTTCTCAAGGATCCAACTAAACCTTAGTCTCCTTAAGGACTCACAAAGAATAACCTTCATTGTCTTCTTAAGGATAACCTCCTTAAGGAATCAAACAAAGAGTTTAAATAATATTTTGTGTGTTAGAAGATACTTATACACAAGAAGATTTTACACAAATGAATAGTAAACACTTAAAAAAATTGTATACAAAAAGAATGATAACTTTTCACAAATAAAATAACTTGTAAAAATATTTGCATAATTAGTGTTTTTCTTCAAGTCTCCAAGTCTTACTTATATAACATAAGCATAAGACCGTTGGAGGGAAAAATGGGGAAAGCTCATTTGAGAGGATATCTATTGTTGGATGGGAAAGGAATGATACTGTGTATTATCCTTTTGCCCATAAAATCAGTGACAGGTGTGATGTATAGTACTATCCTTGCCCACGAAATCAGGTAGTTGAAAGGTTGTTCGTTTTGTATCATGTACTATTTGATCATGTTCCCATTTTGATCTTATCTTCAAATTCATTGGCTTATGATGAAATTTAATGAAGCATGAAATGAAAAAATAGAGAGATGGATTCAGAAACTTCAGAACTTTTGGTCATAACCTTGACAGCGTCAGTAATCTGGCTTGAGATCTTCAGTATCTTCATAATCTTCAGAATCATCAGTCAAAACCTTGATAACTTCAATCGTATGGCTTGAGATCTTTAGAATTTTTAGCTTCATAACACAACTTCAGAAGCTTGCCATTCTTCAGAAGTTTGGTGATCAGAGTCACGTCCAGAAGCACGAACTGAGAGAACATTGCAGCAGCAACATAGTGTCTCCTCAGAAGCTTCTAATGAGTGAAACAACTCAGAAGCAGAAAGAACATTGCAGCAATAATATTGACGTCTTTCAGATCTTCTAATAACTGGCGCAGAAGTGGATTCAGAACATATTTTTCTACTATGAGTGTGAAAAGATAACGGGCTTAATGTGATTGCACTAGAATAAAAAAGGATGAAAAAGAGAATGAGTAAGCTAGTCTTGGGAATAATAGCATGATTCAGATTGGTTTAAATAGGAGGAGGCTTTTGACCTCACGATTGCAAAATTGTGTTCTTAAGATATCCTTAGTGTGCAAATTAGTACATATCAAGGCAATCTTGACCGAAATAGAATTTGTAGTCAAGTATGAGTAATTGAATGCCATTATTTTTTGACTCTTTACATTAAAGTGTTGCGTTCTTTTCAAATATATTCATGTGTGTAGCATCTTGCTTGAGGACAAGCAAAGGTTCAAGTATGGGGGAGTTTGATAACCGTTAAATGTATCACGTTTTTGACATGATACACATGTCATTTTAGTCAGTTTTATTCCTATTTTATAGTTGTATGCTAGTATATTGTGTTTATTTCAGGTATTTTTTAAGTAGGAGATTTCGTACGAGAAATCGGGACAAAAAGAGAAAAGAACAAAGAAAAAGTACACATATTGCACTCATGGCGTTCACCATGGCGTTTGCCATGGTGCTGGCCATGATGTGGAAGTCAAAAGCCACCTCAGTAGGAAGAAAAGTCAATAAGGCGCTTTCCAGAACTCATGGTGTTTTCCATGGACCATGAAGACACGTTCTCCCACTTTGTACTCATGGCGTTCGTCATGATGCCATGGCGTTCTCCATGGACTTCGAGGGAAGAAAAATAGCAACAACTTTGCCCACTCTCATCCCACTTTAGCATGAATTTCTCCACGACTCCTACACGAATTCAACTTGTTCTCAGAGTCCCAAGCACTATATATAACCATAATTTTTAGGTTTTCGTGGTCCAAGTTTATTTTAGTATTATCAGAGGTTTGGAATACTGGTTTTAGACATAATACTACTATTATAGTTGCAGTCTCTCACATTGAGGGACTGCTGCAATTTAGAGTTAGGAAACTCTCTGGACTTGGATCTTCAATCTTGCTGGAATTAATTGCAGTTTTTCAGTTTGAGCACTTTACAAATTTCCAAATTTTATGTTCGGTCTATTTAATTAGCTTTTATTTTTGCTTTATTTATTTCAGCCTTTACTTTCAGTTTGTTTCCACTGTTCTTGATTTTCAGTTGTTATTGTTGTTGTTAATTTTATTTCCAGTTTTAGTTTATACTACTGTTTTTATTATCAATTGCACAATCCGTACTGTTTATGTTTGTTGGTTTATGTGTTTGTAATACTTGTAGGTGCCATATATATATATATATATATATATATATATATATATATATATATATATATATATATATATATATATATATATATGACTCTAAGAGTAAATCTTTTTAGCTTACTCTAAATCATAGTCAGGAAATCCTTTTAGCTTACTCTATATATATGTATATGGTCGGCCTTAGCCCCGGGCAAGAAGGCCCACATCTTAGGGCCTCCAAAAAATAGGAACCTCAATTATTTTATTTAGGTAGTTATATAATAGGCCCAATCAATAATTGATCTACTAAAGTAAAAATAACTTAACCAAATTGTAAAAGTATAGGCCCAATTAATAATAGGCCCAGCAAAACAAAATCAATAATTATTATTGTTAAATAAAACAGAGAAGTTATCTCAATATTAATTTGCCTTTACACTTCTAATAGTCAACAATAGGGTTTAGCCAATATCTCAATAAATTGTCTTTTCATTCACAATCCAGACATCACATTCTCTTATTTGAAATTCTCTCACTTTTCCGTCAAATACACCATAAGTTTTGTAATTTTTTTCTTAATCTATATTATTATACATACATGATTTAATTTGTGAAGTTAAATTAATCGCCAACTTAATCAAAACTTGTGTTTGTCTTATGTTAATTAAGAAAACAATATCAAAATTTTGTTATCATAAACTAGTTTACTTTAACCTACCTTTTGCACTTTTATAGTTTTTTTAATCATTACTCATTATAAAATAAGAACGCTAGTATCTCTTTATTTTTATTTTTTATGTGGTATTTTATTTTCATTGGGTGGTATTAGATTTAAAATAATCAATTCGAATTAAGAAATAACTTATTATAAAAAATGTTCATTTGATATTTTTAAATTTAATTAATTAAATATTACATATTTGTGTAATTTGTTAATTTTATTTGTTGTGTAAATGTTAATTTTATTTACTAATTTTTTAAATATTTTTTATATCAGTTCAATTTTAATGTTGTGAAATTTATCGGTTCGACTTCAATATTGCAGGATTGATCAATTTCAATTTCAGGTTCTAAATTTATTTTCATTATTTATCTATGTCTCCTAAATTGCCTTCAAAGATTATAAAATTTGATTCTGGGTATGAGAATCATAAGGAAAAAAGACATTAAAACATAATGAGTAATGTGATATTGATGAGAAAGAATTATGTGTGGAGTTAAGGTTATTAAGAGATATATTTTCGGTAGAAAATATTGGACCTATTGATATATTAAGATTTTTGAAAGGCATGGATTTTTTTCTAATACACTCATTTCATATAGAATTTTATTGACTATTCATGTAACAGTTGTCTCGGCAGAAAGAAGTTTTTCAAAATTGAAGTGGTTGAAATCTTCCTTGCGGTCTATCATGTTACAAGAAATGCTTAATGGATTAACATTGATAACAATGGAGAATGAATTTGCTTCAAAAAATGCTAGAAGAGAGTTTTTTTTTTAAGTAGCTAGATGGTATTTTGATAATATTGAATAGAATATGTCTTTTTTTATGTTAGTTACGTTGATAAACGACTACAATTGATGTTGTTAATGTTATTTACAATTTAAATAGATGATACTTTTTTAAATTTTAAAAATTATATTTTTTGTTAGGGTTTCATTTTTACTATTTTTCACGGACCCCTAAAAGTCAAGACCATATATATATATATATATATATATATATATATATATATATATATATATATATATATATATATATATATATATATATATATATATATATATATATATATATATATATATCACCATTTAAATATATTATGATTTAAAATTTTTTAGTCAAGTAAGATTTTTTTATAAGTTAAAGTATACAAATTCTATTTAAAATGTATACAAAAATATAAGTGAACAGTACAAAAAGACAATTTTTTAAAGGAAGTCAAAAAGACAAATACTAGAAGAGAGTTTTTTTTAAGTAGCTAGATGGTATTTTGATAATATTGAATAGAATATGTCTTTTTTTATGTTAGTTACGTTGATAAACGACTACAATTGATGTTGTTAATGTTATTTACAATTTAAATAGATGATACTTTTTTAATTTTAAAAATTATATTTTTGTTAGTGTTTCATTTTTACTATTTTCACGGACCCCTAAAAAGTCAAGACCATATATATATATATATATATATATATATATATATATATATATATATATATATATATATATATATATATATATATATATATATATATATCACCATTTAAATATATTATGATTTAAAATTTTTTAGTCAAGTAAGATTTTTTTATAAGTTAAAGTATACAAATTCTATTTAAAATGTATACAAAAATATAAGTGAACAGTACAAAAAGACAATTTTTTTAAAGGAAGTCAAAAAGACAAATACTTTGCTAAAATTGAACTTGTTATCATATATATATATATATATATATATATATATATATATATATTTTCCTATCATTTGCCTTCTATTATTTAGGAATTTTTTTCATAGTATAACTCCCTTTTACTTAGGATTTCTTTTACTATTATAATTTTATATTTTTTTATCTTTTATACTTCGCATGTTTTTTAATTGGAAGTGTGAGAGACATTGCACATAAATTGTTTGTTTCAATTATTTATAAATTGTATAACATTTTGAATAGTCAAATATTTAAATAATATTACAAAACTTGATTGTTACTTAGAGTAAGTTTTCGATAAAAGAGATTTTTTTTTTCTTGATTAAATTTGTTAAGATTGCTACATGTGTGAGATGATATTCTCTTAGTATTTTAAATATAGTTCAAATGATATTTACATGATTTTTTTTTCTTAAAGCAATATATTATTGACCTATAGGTTTGGTTTGATTTGGTTTTGTTTTTAGTGTTTTTTTAAAATGGAAACAAACCAAATTAACCGGTTAGGTTCGGTTTCAATTAGTTTGGTTTATCAATTTAAAACACTAAAAACCAAAGGTTTCAATACACATAAGTTAATCTATTTGACACCTTAAAGAAACATAAAAGTAAAAATGATGAAAACTAACGAAGAACTTGAACACAAATAAGGCTACCATAACCTATAAGAATGACGGTGGCAAGAGAAATAGTGGTGACAGACAATATAAGAATGAAAGTGACATGAGAAACAGTGGCGACAGACAATCATATTAGCAGTTTGGTGATAAGAAAATTTTATGGCTTATGGTTTCAATTTTTATGTTTGGAGTTTGGTTTTGGTTACATATCTTGTTCAAAGTAAAGAATCATAAAAAATACAGAAATGTTGGAACTATACAAAATTTGGGCTTAGTAATGAGTTAAATAAAAGATTAATAAGGTATTTATAGTCATGGTTTTGGTTCATCGATTTGGTGGTTCCTAAAAACTAAAATCAAGAATCGATCCAAACCACCTCGGGTTTAATTGGTTTAGTTTGGTTTTTGAATCGAACAAAAAACAATCGGTTTTTTTTATTTGATTTGGTTCGGATTGTCGGATTAATTGATTTTTTATGATTTGCTTACAGCCCTATTAATACCAATCAATTATCTAAAACCTTTGAACTCTCCTGAGTATAACCAAACCCGATTCTCCTCATCATGAACAGAAGAAAATTCCAACGGAGTATTCTCCTCATCAATTACAGCCCTATTAATACCAATCAATTGTCTGATAAGAACAAAATCTGATTGTCTGATATGATATGATTTTAATTACTTTAAATATCAAATGTTAGTAGTCTTATCTAAAATTCGATTTACTAAAAATGTGAATTGAAATAAAATCATATTTTAATAACTTCTATGATTTTTTTTATCAAAATTATCATGATTGATTTTATTTTTATATATCTTTAACTATTTATTGATATTTATGAAGAACTAAAACAATAAAATTAAGAGTTGAAAAACTTATAGGTGAAATGAGAATTTAGATCATTTTAAATGACAAAAGAGTAAAGTTTTTTCATTAGCAATTTTCTATGTTTTTTTATTTTCAAAATATTTTGAAAGTATATATTTTTATTTTTACATAAAATACAAACTATTAATAAATAAAATATTAATTTTTATATTTAAAACAACAAGTATAAAAGGTTCATAATAATATATTTTAAATTAAAAAAATTATAATAATTATCCCTATTTTTTTTTGTAACGTAAGATGAATAAATAGATATCACTGTTTTAAATAAAACTCATTGAATATCACACCAAAATAAACAGCCAAGAGAAAGAGAAAGAGACTAGTGGGAAAGGTGCATTTATAAAACCCTAAAAACCAAATGCTAACATCCTATACCAATAGCATTTAAACAAAATATAGATAGATTTGTTGAAGCACAACACGATGAAACCAAACTTTTTTGAGAAACACAATGATCAAAAATGAACATGGCAGTGGGATATTGATCATCTACCACTGCCCAATGCCATCATCAACTATAGTTGGGTCCCCACATTGAAGGAGGGAAATTGAAGAGTCATAAAACATGACAGTTGGAGTTAATGGTAGCATACTTGATCCTACCATAGGCCATTATCAAAGTGTAGTTTCATCATCTCTAAAGCTTTTGAGTGTCCAGAAATACACAAATACGGAATGAAACATTGAGAGACGTGAGATATTTGTCTACGTACAGACAGATGGAAGCTTAAGATTATACGGTGTGAATAGTAGTGGAACATTGGGATACTATGAAACAGAACATATTTAATGCTCAAATATTAAAGACAAGTTCCTATTCGGACAATTTTCACTTCCATATGGTTAGTTGGTTTATTGGTTAGGTGAGAATAGTTACTCATCTCATCATGCTCTTTTCATCATTAATCCACTCAATACAATGTCTTTATGACTAGTAGTTATTAGTAAGAACTCTGAAAATTTAACAGTAAATTTTTAAGGATGGTACTTAAGGAGAAACTTTATCTTCAACTGTTAAATTATTTAACTACTCAAAAAATTATAAGTATGGAAGTAGAAAATTGAACTAGATGAATGAAAATGCATAAAAAAAATTTAAATAAAAAATTGCATAAAATTATTTTCATTAATTGATTTGATGTTTTTTAAAATTTATAGATTTTGATATTTATAAAAGAAACTATCTTATCAGTGATAGCATTGTGAGCTAAAGAAAAAGTTGTATCATTGAATTATTTATGCGGGTAATATGTAATGAGTTTCATTCAAAGTTTTCTTCTTTGAACATGTTGATTCATAATTTTTTTTATTTGTGAATGTTTTACTATTGAAAGGCATTTGAGTGAGTTTAGAACTCATCTTCCTCCATTTACTCACTATCTGACTTGGCTTCATAGAATTAAAGGTGCAAGAGGGTTTATTTGGAGGAAATGACGCATTTACGAAATGATTATGATTTTTAAAGAAGACATGTATATTAAAATTGAGTATTTCTTCGGCCTCCTAGCATACTTGCATGTAAGTGCTAGCTAGTTCCTTTATTTTTATCTAGGGTGTGATCACCCCCACCTTGGATCTATGTGCTTGCAGGTATAGTCAAGAAGATTCAAGATGGTGAAGCTTATGGATAGCAAAGATGCAAGTCAACTAGTAGCTACTTAGTTTTGATGGTTACAACACTTGAAGTCAAGAAACTGCTGAAGACACCTTAAGTGGTCAAAGATGCACAATATAGTTGAACAAGCTATCCTCCTGAATCAAGTCAGACATATATTTAAAGTCAACACTATAGTCTAACGACTTTCAAGTGAAGTCTTAGGTTTCAAGGATCATCGGTGGTTTAACCTTTCAAACTCTAAAATGGTGTTAATCAACATAAAGACATCTCAAGCCTCATAAATAAGACTCAAAGTTCTTGTGTGATTCCAAAGTCATAGATAATGATGCCAAGACTTGAAGCTTCAGAATTGTAAAAGATATGACGTATGAAAGCTCGCTTAGTCATGTCTGTTTGAGTGATCAATGTCTTGAAAAGACACAAGGGCATTTATGCAAACATTATGGATAAAACACACACACACACACTATAAACATTTGAGAAGCCTCTCACTTTTTAAATTAAATCATCAAAAAATATTTTTGGAGCCTAACTAGTTGATTATGGGTGTTTCAATTGATTAAGAGACTTTTTTTAACTGTCTAATCAATTAGATCTTTTTCCTAATCGATTAGAAGACGATTAATTGAGTCTATAATGGATTATTATAGTCACTTAATGATTAGTAACAGATATATATTAAAATCTTCCATTTTGGGCCTCAACAATCGATTACTTAAGGTGCCTAATTGATTAGCCTAATCTATTAGGTGATTTATTTGGCTCATGGATTATTTCCAATTTTACACCACGCATTGGCTTATAAATAGAGAGCTTCTCTATCACTTTTTCACATCCTGAAGAAAAAGCTCTCTTTTTGTTTGTGAAGTCAGCCAATAAAAATCTCCACAATGGTTCTTAAGTTCAACCCAATTAAAGCTCTATCGGTTCGAGATCAGTCCATGTAAAATCTCACTTAGTTTTTGAGTTCAACTTGGTCTAAAAACTCAGTAGTTTCGAGATCAGCCCGGTAAAACTCTCAGTTCGGCCCGTAGTCAGCCAGTGTAAAACCCTGGTTCGATTCAAAGGATATCCAACTCAAAACTCTGTATTGACTCGAGATCAGGTTGTGCAAAATCTATGTTTGGCTTGGAGACTAATTGTTTTAAGCTTTGTTCGTTGTTTGGTTAGAAGTTAGCATGAATCTTCATTTGCTTATATAAGGGGGTTCATGGATAAAATCTTCTAAAAATTCACAAGCATAGTGGATTCTCTCACGACCACTTCTTGGGGACAAGATTAGGCCTTCTTGGTTTAACCTGTATAATTTTTCAGTCTTATTTCTCTTCCATTATCTCTTTTATTTTCCAGTTGTTTTTTTTTTGTATTTTGAATTTTTGCTGCATATTTAATAAATTAGTTTTAAAATAGTTTTAAACTCTGATTCCTCAAATGATTTTATTGTAAATCATCGTTTTTCAAACATCAACAACCCACCCCATTGTTCTTATGTATGGAGTTACATGTCCAACACTCATTATTCTTGATATGGCCTTCATACTTAGCTTGCCCCTCCATTGGATTATGATCTTGCAACCAATAATACTCATACCTTTCCTCTTGGTTACCATTTTTTGGGATATTTTCAATTATGTTACCTTCTTAGAACATAACATTGGAACCACAAATATTGTTACTGATGCATATCACAATGTGTCCATGCTCTTCTAGTTTAGAAATATTTTGTTTCCATTTATTTTTTAGCATTCATCCCGGAGTTGCAATTATATGATTTATTTTTTCAATCTAACCAAAATATAGTTTGTACATCTTTGCTTTTCTACTCCCTATATTGTTCCTTATATATAATTCTAGCTCGACTAGATAGGGATTTAAAAATAAATAATGTTATTGGACTTCTATGAATTCTTTGACTTTAGTTTAAGTTATATTTTCTAGATTTTTAGTAAAGAAATTTATCCTAACTTAATTCATGAGAAGGGTTGATGATCACTAAAGAGATTTATGAGACTTGCACACACTTGTAGTCAAAGTTTTATCAGAGTTTGTCTGGATGGTTTCTTTTCAGAAACGTTGACATGATAATCTTGAAGTTTGACTTGCTGAAAACACATACTTGTATTCTTCCTTTGTTCATCATGTGCTTTTTCTTTCTTCAATATGCTTTCTTCTTTCTTCAAACTTTATCTGCATTTCAGATTGATTTCTTCAATGGCATAACTATCTTCCGAGTTTGGATTATATGATTGATGTCGTTTAGACCTTGCTTTAAACTTTGCTTTGATTTGATGTTTGCTTTCCATTTTCCTTTGCTGTCTTCTGAGTTGACAATCGTAGTTGGCTTCTCTCAGAGTCTTCAACTACCAGAGTTGTCTCCAGATAAGCAATTGATGTTCCTAGATCAGAATCTGCATTTGCTCTTTAGATTTCGTTCTAATCTTTGAGTATTTGCACACTTAACAAATATTTAGTGTATAAAATTGTTCTTCTACACTTTGTTATCATTAAAACACAAAGGTATGTAGATGTAGAACCGAACTTATTCTTACAATCTCCCATTCTTTGATGATGACAAAAAATGTATTTTGATTAACAATTTTGATAATTATGTTTATAAAACTCCAGAGTTAGGTTTGTAAGCTCCCCATGAATTTTATACTTTTAAAATTATTTCTTCAACTCAAATCTGCAAAGTGAGGTTTACAAGCTCCCCCTGAGTTTAAGATTCAAAATCATTTTGGTTCAATGAAAGTTCATATCATATACATATCCATGCATTTGGATAAACATAGTTATAAAACGTCAAAGATAGGTTTGTAAGCTTCCCCTGAGTTCTATACTTTCAAAATTATATCTTCAACTTAAATCTGCAGAGTAAGGTTTGCAAGCCCCCTCTGAGTTTAAGATCTAAAATAATTTTGGTTCCAATGAAGGTTCAGTTCAGATAAATATGCTAATAGCTTCATATTAAGGTTTGTAAGCTTTCTATAAGTATTTTAGACTATAAAAAATTCTTTATCTCAAAGTACCAAGTGAGGTTTGTAATTTTTCCATGAAGATCATTTGAAAAACAATTATATTTCACTTCAGAGTTGTTACATTTAATTCTTCAAGGGTCATTGTCATTAACCTATTCAGAGTGTTAATATTTACACACTCTATAGATCATTTTTCTTCTCTCTTATGCTCAATGTATGGGATATTATTCACTAAATAAAAATGATCAAAATCATTACTCTTATCCCCCTTTGTTGTCATTAAAAAGAATCATAGAATGATACCAAATGAAGGAAATTTAAAATCATGACAGAGAGTGACAAGGAGAATGAAAGAAATATAATCGTTATGGGAGAAAAAATAATGAAATAGGATGGAATGATTGATAACATCTTTTCAATGCTCTAGTCGGTCCAATTTTATTCTTGATAACTGAGCAAATTAGAGAGTATCAGTCAAACTTGGAAAAATGTGCTTGAAGACCAAGAAGTTTCTCTCTCCTTTGTTTATTGGAGCAAGGAAAGTAAAGTTGATTTTGCTTTGTCCCAAAACATTATATATAAGATATGTTTTATTACAAGCAAGATCATAATTCTTTATCATCTCCTTTCAATCCCTTATATATCTATCTCTTGTTATGAGCAATTCATCAGAGAGATCTAAGATGAGTTCCTCAAAAGAGATCAGCAAGGCTGATTTGAAGCACAAGGATGCTGATAAGAAAACGCTCAAAGATGAGAGGTTTAAGTCCCCTGAAGATTCAAAAACACACACTGGTAAGACTACTGGAGCAACTGTGCCGGGAAGAACTTCACTTACCAAGATGAAGAACCTCAAGAAAAAGAAACCAGCAGAAGATAGTGGATCAGACACAGATGAGGACTACATGACCTTCCTTATGTTAGGTGGTTGGAATTCCGACCTAGATTGAAGGTTGTAACTATTTAAAGTGCTTTTGTAGGCCTTTAAACAAAGTCTTGGATTGTAATGGCTTTTGAAGAATACTAACAAATTTCTTTTCCATTACTTTTGTTTCTTTTGAAGGTACGAAAATCAATAAAACAAAAAAGAATGAGTGAGATAAAGAGATAAAAAGACAAGACTAGGTTTATATAGGGGTGAAGGAGAGGAAGAGTAAAAGATTTGAAACGAAACAATAAAAAAAGAGAAAGGAGATGGGAGGAAACAAACACCAAGGAAAACTGAAAAGACGTGCAACGACTTTGTGTGTGTATGTGTGTGTGTGTGTGTGTGTGTGTGTGTGTGTGTGTGTGTTTGTGTGTGTGTGTGTGTGTGTGTGTGTGTGTGTGTGTGTGTGTGTGTGTGAGAGAGAGAGAGAGAGAGAGAGAGAGAGAGAGAGAGAGAGAGAGAGAGATCATTTATATTCTAATTGATTGTTGACATAAGGAATGCCAAAGCATGATTTTGTTTTACCCAATGAAAATAATAATTACCTAAAGGTACTTCAAGCGTTTTTTATAGCTTAAAAGATAGTGATACAACTTATAACACATATTATCCATAACAAAGTACTTGAGAGTAACCAAAGTTTTTTTTACAAATTAAAAGATAGATTAACCCTAACAGGGTTCTGACTTAGAATCTTTTAACCAAGACAATCTTCTCACACAAAGAGTTGATTGGTTTAGAGGTGAAAATATTAGAATCAAAATTGATCATTCTGATGTTGCACATTCTGAGATTTTATCATTCATTTCAAAACAAGGTTTTCTTTTAAATTCTTTTTAACCAAAAAGAAACTTATATTCAACAAGGGATTTTAGATAAGATATCAGTCCTTTGAGGGTTTGTATTAGTGAATATCCTTCTGAACATTTCTATTGATTAAATGATGTTTATCTTAGTATGGTTGTCATTTTGAATGCACAATATGATTCATAGATAAACACAAGGAAAAAAGTTAACAAGGGAAAGCGAAAGTTTTACCCTTATTGCTTTGATGAGCTTCTTCTCCAGAGGTTTTAAGAATATGAGTGTTGCATCCAGATTCTGATTGCTCTCATCTTTCATTCCTAGATTGTTGTTCTTGTTGTTTCACCCTTGAGTCAAGGATTTATACTTTCCAATAACTTTCTTTAAACATTCAGATGGCATTGTATGATAGTTGTTTTACAATGGTGCCATAGGAACATGTTTCATAACTTTAGCAAGGAGTCCATAAGACATGAGTTTCCAGAAGGATTTTGGCTTTGAAAATATTTCGAATATGCTCAAGTATCCTTAACGTTTTACTGGAACGATGTTTGCATCAAATTTTGAACACTTATGCATTCAATAATTTTTAGAGTCTCTTTCTTCTGATTCCTTGCCTTCAGGGTCTAACAAGCAGTTCTTCAGCCCTACATGTTTTTAACTAGCTTTGACTTTTCAGAGCCAAGCTATATTTTTAAACTAAACATGAATTGATTCATTTTTAATATTGGTTTCAGTGTTACATGCTATGTACACTACTACAAAAGGTGCTTTTAATGTCAGACGCAAAATGCATTTTACCTCGGCTGTAGTAGCGAGGTAACGAAAGGCGTCATGAAGATTTATCACTTATCACCTTGGTGATTTAAGAACCGAGGGGTAACGTTATATGCACATGGGTTCGAACCCCAGCAGCAACGCTTTTATTATTTTTAAAACTAGTGTATTTTATATCTTGATTTATCTTGAAAATCAAGGGATAAGATTATTTCTTTTTTTTAATGGTTATATTATTTACCCATAATATTACATTGTTTATACAAAATATTAAAATAAAAATAAAATTCTCTAGAGATATAGATAAAAATCAAATTCCCAGGGATCTTGATAAAAATCAAATTCCCTGAAGATCTAGACTTTAGATCTTCGAATTATTGAATATTGGGGAAGATCAAATATTGGATGCAAGATTATTCTCTACGGATCTTGCATGCATTTGATTATGAAACAAAACAAAATAAGGATTAGATAAATAAAATCAATATTCAAATATATGATTTTGTGCTCAAATAAATATTTAAGAAAACAAACCTTAAACCCAAGTAATTTTTTTCTCTTGCAATCCATCTTAGAGAACTTTTCCAAATGTTTTTATGTTTCAAGCATTTCATATTCTATATAGGTTAGATTTTCAATATTTAGCATACTTTTATAATGCATGCCCCTTAGGTTTCACGCGCATCACTAAACGCATATTCTTGAGCGTTGATAAACATTAAATGGATGCCAAAGATTTGTTTAAGAGCGTTGAATATAGTAAAAAAAATGTTTAATGATCCCCTCGGTCACAAAGAAAACCGAGGTGAATAAGCTTTTTTTTTAATTACATTTTTTTACACATAATATTAAAAATACATTACAAAACCTGTTTCCCAATGAAAATTTTTATTTTCCATGTCCAGGTCTCATTTTAAGATGCTAGAGATCTGTTTCCCAATGAGAATTTTTGTTTTCTGCACTTGTAATCTATCCTAGATATATTTAGTAGCAACTCATGATCAAATGGACGGTGGTGAATATCTTTTCCAACAGATATTCATCAAAACTCTTCCAACAGATCTCAAGGGTAAAATGGTGTTTGATGAATATCTCTTTGCGGCGGCTACATATATATTAGTCTCAGGGTAAAATCTATTTAACGAGTGTTTTTATAATAAAATATGATTATTAAACACTTTGGTTTTATTATAAAATCGAGGTGAATAGTTCTTTTTTTTAAATTACATTGTTTATACATAATATTAAAATACATTGTTTATAACAAATCTTCGGTGATATCCAAATTTTGTTGCATACCCTTTAAAACAATTTTTTTAAACAAGAATGATTTTTTGCACTTGCAATTTATCAACTGAGTACTCTTCAAAGGTTGAACTCCCTTCTTTAACTGAGCGTTATTCCAAAAATACAAAAACGAAAACATCAACACCATTATGTGAGATAGATTGCAAGGGCAGAAAAAATGTTCTGTTCAAGATACAAGAACATTGAAGATTTTTTTGTCTTGCAATCCATCCCAGAGAATGATGCTTGCGAGATTGGGGCGACTTCATATTAGTAAGGGTTAGGGTAAAATCAGTTTAACGAGTGCTTTTATAGTAAAATTTTATTATTTTATGTCTTGGTTAAATAGAAAACTGAAGGGTTAGAATATTTTATTTACACTTATAAACAAATAAAATCATAAACTGCGATAGTTAGGAATCGAAACTTGTACTGAGTTTTTTTTCACCTCGGTGCTTTGAAAATCCGAGGGAATATATGGTTTTTTATTTTTTAAAATAATAAAAATAGTGTGTCTTGGCTTTATACCTCGATTTTCCATTATTCGAAGTGAAAGCTTCGTCATGAAAACCGTTATTTATTGTAGTGGTAGTCTTTTGATCATTTAAAGTATCTTAACATGATACACTCTTAAGAATCAAACTTATCTAATTTCTTGTTAGTATAAACCCAACAAAGGACATGTTGACTTCAAACAAAAACAACCGAGTTACTGAGATCAAAAACAATTTTAGATCTTAATAATTTGAAGTTTTCTTTTATTATATTAGTCTCAAACTTATCTAATTTTAATGTTTTAGATCAAAAACAATAATTTGAAGTTTTCTATTAAACTATTGAGACTATATAAGAATAGTTTAATGTATCCATATAATAGTCTCAATAGTTTAATGTTTTAACTCATGATCATCAATGTATCCATATAATAGTCTCAATAGTTTAATGTTATCCCATTTTATAATAAAGTTCGACTATGGATACTTCAAGAATAATGTTCTTATGTTTAATAAAATCTCATGATAAAGTCATACTTAATGTTTTATTGAACATAATAGTTTTTCTAGAGATTTTATTATTTTTGAAAAACAAATATAACAAAAAATGTATTTTATCTATAACCATATATAAAAGAGATACACCATTTTGGCATGGCCTACTTATTTTCCACGTTTACCTTTTAGGCAAACTATTTTTATCTCACACATACATATAACAGTTTTCCCCCAGTTACAATATAATTGGTAACCACTGTCAACTTCCTCACAGGCATGGAGAAACTAGACTGAGATTTTTTTTCTTTCATATTTATCCTTTGCAAGTTGTTGAAATTTCTATCGGTTACTAGAATAAAACAAAATTATAATTAAAAATTAAAACAAAAGAGCATACTACATACCCATGTACATCATTAACTGTGTAAGATAACTTCCACCACCACAATACAACATGGCCCTTTATCTTTTTTTAGGACTATTTCACTTTTTACACTCAGTAAAAAATAATATTAACTCATTCTTTATTATTCTCTATATTGTTTTTCAAATAACTATTGTAATATGTTTCTATGATTAATACTTCTTTCAATATTGGACTGATTTTTCAAAGATAATTTATTCACTCTGCTACGTCAAATCTTCCATCTTCTTTAAGGCATGCTTACCACATTTTAATAATCCAAAATCCTATGCACAGTTTTTCATACTTAACTCTTAAGTTGTGATTGTTATTATTCATCTTGTAGTACTATTTTTCAACATAATTAGTGAAATTATGTTGCTTATAAATTATATGTGTGCTTGGAAGTTACATCACTAAAATGAAAAATAATATCCGTCAAATATCAAGTCAACAACAAATGGCAAGAAGGGACGAAAATGAAAGGAAAAAGGAGACAAAATATGAACAACAAGCAAAGAGAAAACCATTTATTGAGACGACGTGAAAATTATAGGTGGCGGCAAGAGCAAGAGGAACAAGCTCAAACATCTCGTACTATAAATAATCAGTCGAAAGTTCCATTTCAAAATTTTACAAATATGACTTTTTCAAGATCACACTTTCAAGAACTCATGACAGTGATACCGGCCCAAGTAGAATTACACATATACATGATGTTACACTTGGTTGGTGATGATCAATATAGACATTATATTGTATGTTGTAATAATATTGTTTATTTGTCATCTCTTGTTTTAAGTATTTAAATCAGCATATCGTAATTGCATATCACCTAATTAACTAATCAACAATAGTCAATCTGATACATGTATAAGGGATATTGTTCTAAGTATGCGAGCAGAAATTTTAACACATGTATATAGGTTAATTATTATTTTTTGTTGTAGAATTTGGCCACCAACGTAACTTGATTATATCATCATGTAATGATTAATATTAATACTGCAAAATAATAAATTGTTAAACAAATCTGAGACGTAAGTACATTGTCCTCAAGGATTTATCTGCCTCATTACGCGCAAATCTTAGTGAAATTCTGGTATAGTCAGAGTTCAAATATTCTATACGAAGTCATGACATCTGATCCAACATTGTTACTAATACAGCAAGACAGTTAAAAAAAATAAAACCCAGTACTCATATGCACACAGTCCCAGATGTCACAACATCTGCTACTCTACCACCATGGACAGAAGAACATCCAGTTTTGTCCATCTAGTACAAAGACACAGTAGAGATCAAACATGGAACTTATGTTTATTGATCCTGCCCAGTTATCAGCATGATGTCTCAACATTGATTTAAACATCACATGTTCCAACATTACAGAAGGATGAACTGTAACAGACCAACCAGTCTATCAGTAACACCAGTCAATAATGAATGTCATAACATTCTGTTTTACAATCAGACTGCAGGCTATGTGTCAAGTCTGTTATTCTCTTCATAAACAGACTAGAAACAGACTAAGTTATAACAGACAAAATATAGTGTGCAGAAGGTAAAAACACCAGTAATTGTTAACCCAGTTCGGTACAACATTACCTACTCTGGGGGCATACCAAGCCAGGAAGAAGATCCACTATTAGCAGTATTAATTCAGAGTTAAACTCCCCCGTTTACAACTCTTCACTTAATCCCTATCCAATGCAATCTATACCTAGGCACTCCTAGATAGAAACCTCCAGTTTCCATTCCTATCACTACAATTACCATGTAATGCTTAGACAACTTGAACATGCTTCACAGCTTCGTTCAAGAACATAACAACTCTTGCCTACAGGCTTTGAGTTACAAAATAATCTCATGCTTTCAAGCACTGAGAAACACTTGGTAACCTTCCCACAGGTTGGGAGGTTTACCTCACATATACCCCTAATTTTTACATTGTTTGAGGCTTACAAAAACTAGGTTACAATCTGCTATTTATAACCTAACCACCCAACTGGATTTGGGCCTTCAGAAATCGTAGCTGCAAGCTTCTCCTTTGCTGTTACAGAGCTGGCAGAATTCTTCTGCTACAATCAAGGTCTTCAATCTTTTATTTCCTAAAAGATCTCCATATTTGGGAACTGTATATTCACCAAATATATTTACCAAATCTTCTGATTGAATCTTCAAGATCTCCACACAGGAGTTAGGATATTCACCAGATCTCCTAATTAATCACAAACCAAACCAGAATTAACTGATTCAGTTTTATACACATGTGAGATGTCACAGTCCCGATGTCGTGACATCTTACATGACATGTTGGTCCAGATGTTGAACTTCTTTAACCCAACATATTAAAACAACAGAGGTGATTACATTATTTGTTTTACAAAATTAATGCCAATCTTAAGGTACTAACAATCTCCCCCTTTGGCAAATTTTAGCTAAAACAAATAACCCAATATGGGTCTGCACTTCCTCTTTGTCTTTGACAGCCCCAATGCCACCACCACTGTTGGTGTACATGAGGAAGAAGATGTACAAGGATCAGCTCCACCACAACCCTTCCCCTCAATAGTAGGGCTTCCTGAAGAATATGTAATGCTGAGTACATAAATAATGTAACTCAGATCATAAGACACAACTGTCTTCTTAACTCAGATCACAAGACACAACTGATATACCCAGTTAGTGACTTTTGTGTCTGAATCCATCTTCTCCTTGCTACCAGATATTGCTTGTTTCTGGTGCATCCTCAGGACAATGTTTCTCTCCCCCTTTTTAGCTAAACATTTATAAATGACACCTTCACAAAACCAGATCCAGGAGCAGTATGCCCAGATCTTAACAAACCCCATAGTTTAGAGGGAATGAAATATCGCTCTTGTGAGAAGAGGAGTGCTGATACATCCTTTAAATAGGCCAGACCATGCTTAGGAATTAACGGTAGGAGTAAATGCTTGGTCAAGATCCATCCATATTTGCTGAGAATCAGTCAGAGAATCACCACCAATATCCCAGACAATCTTTGAATACCTTTTACAGCTCTTGACTGTTTCCAGAAACAGCAGCTCCAAGACTATTCCATAAATGCTGTCAGACATGTTACAAGCTATGTCTTAACATTTGATACTGCTTTTGTCTGTGTTCTTCATATATCCTCCCTATCGCCATTTTCTAAAGCCATTTTCTCACCTCCAATGGTAGCTTGACATCTGGCACCACACATCCATATTTCCTTATATAACTCCCAGCAGGTACATAGGATATCTTATGTTAAGACATCACATATGGCATCTTGTGAATACTCTGTCCTTTTTGTTCACAAGGCAAACTATCAGCAGTTAAACCATATAACAGTAGTTCAATCAGCAGCAGAAGCAAAACAATTACTAGCTATGGCTACTAGTAATACACACATGCACAAGGGTACTTCTCCTCCCCCTAAATCTGTGCAACAAACAGAATTACTAGTTATGGATGCAACTAGTAAGACACACAAATGTACAATGCACAAGGGTACTTCTTCTCCCCCTAAATCTGTGCATACATCAAATAACAGCTGCTGTAACTCCAGCACCTGTACCAGCCAGAATGTCATACTGACATCTGCTTCCATATTTCCTTATGACTGTAAGTTTCAGAAGGAAATAAAAATATTGTCCAAGGCAATGTCATGACATCCGGTCAGACATTCTTCTGCTCACTCAGCCTTGACACACACCACATCATCCCACTAGCTAACAAGGTTCCATACCTTGTTATCTGAGAACACATAGACCACAAGCTTGATGTTTACTTGCAGTGCAAAGACAGAACTCCCCCTGTCATGAACAACCAACTCTCCTCTTGAAACATGGAGATCACATATGAACATATCCAACACCCCAAGGTTTTACCTTTACAAACTTCCTGATTCAACGAGAACCCAGACCACTTGATGAATGGAAAACATAAGACGCATCTTCATGTCTTCAAGAGCACACCCTCTGTTCAACCCTCTTGGATGAACACATCCATACTCTGTGTCAATCTCTCTTCTAACCAGAACAAAAAACCACTTCATAAAATGTTCTAACATGAGTTAGGACATCCTTCACAACATAACACCATCTGCTAATCTTCAGATATCACTGAGTCATTAGCTTGATCCACAAGAAACCAGACACAAATTGGGACATATACATTCTCATCCCATTACACGAGATAGTCTTCCATAGATAGCTCAACACTTCTTCCACAAGCTCCAAGAGATGAACAGAAAACACCTCCTTTTGTCTTCAACATACTGCTTATCTGCTCAAAAGTAACTTGTCTCAGACTATCCTCAAGAATAATCAGTTGCCATATGTAGATTATCTTGATTCTTCGAACTCACTTCTGAGATAGACCAAATGCCATTGGTTGATTACCTCCTTCATGAATCCTCATATGAAAAAGTCAAATGCCATTCTTTGACCTCTCCACGTTTATCAGACTTCTCCCAAAGATATTCTGACCTTCCAAGTGAGACTTAACTTCAAGCTGTTTGAAGTATCCAATCTACAACCCTGTAGACCCTTCTATCTCAAGTTGATGTGCCACTTCACCAACTAAGATTCTGATGTTGAACCAAATGTCATAACATTGTGTTTTGACATCTAGCTGTTGAATTCAGCTCCTTCTTCTGCCACTTGAAATAACTTCCTCCCTTCATAGAACAAGAGTTCAATGTTCTCATAGACTTGATTGTGGAACCAAGTTTGAGTAAACATCCTCCATCCTGCAGGTTTGCAGTTAAGTCATCCAAGCTCACACCTTGATGAATCCCTGCTTCTTCTCCAAAGACATCAGACACTCTGATGCATGAGTCTTCAGAAGGACCAGTTAGAAACTATCCCTTCAGCTATGCCAAGGGTTCCACTTCCTAAAGCAAAGCTGTTTCCATGATGTCAAGACTGCTGCCACTTGTTCTTGACTCCATAGTGTGCATTAGCAAATGCACTTCCTTACCTAGATCAGAAGTAAACTGATCCAAGTAACCACCATCAGGACTATGATGTTGTCTTCTTCTTGTACACACCAAGGCTGAACATGTTTCTTGCCAGGAAACCTTTTCAGAGATCATATGCTTTTGTTGCCACCAAAGTGATAGATCATAAACCAATGTACTATCCTTCCTGTGATTCTGCACAGGATCTTGAAGAAGAGATGTTCCAACATCTTTTAAAAACATCATTTATCTTGAGCTCCAAGGATAATCAATTAAATACTTGTACTTGGCACAAGTAGACATTGATCTTAAATCCTTTCCCAATATTCCTTTCAGATACTTCCACCATAAGAATACTTTGAAAAAAACTTTTCTAGTGTCAACATCTTCTGCTTGCAAGCACCTCAACAGATTTGAAAGTCTTCCCAGATTAAATTCACCCTTAGGAATGAGAGAGATGAATTCTTCCTTGCAAATGTGTCACACATCCACCAGAACCCATGTGACACAGGTCAACACCCAACTAGACCCTAGGCTGACCGAATGTGAGGAGGTTAACCAAAACTCCCCCTCAAATTAACAATCATGGAAGCTTCACACCAATATCCATGCATTGTACACAAATGTCTCAACATGACATACATCACCCCTATCGGTGGCAACTAACTTTATGAGTTATACCTATACATACTCCAATCACACCAATCAGACTCCAGCTGACCATAAGCACTGGTGAAAGAAAACAACACCCGTCAATAGTAGATATGCATTACCAGAACATACTACCTCGACCAATCTCTGAATCTTCATATTCTCACTCCTTGAAAGAACTGTCACTTCTGAGCGTGGTGTTTGAATAACAAGATTCATGGTCCCAATCCTCTTAAATGAAATCTCAATCAGGTTACCCCATTATTGACTTCTAACGTCCAGGGGACTTGTCTTCCAACACAACATAGTACTTCAGGGAACAACTATCCAATCCTGATCAATCTATAGGAATAAGACAGACAGCATGAAATTGCACCATGTCACATCTCAACCAGCTTCACTTTTAGAGATCAGACGTCTAAAAAGTGACCTTCTTGAGCATACATACAGTTGACCCTACCCTTGTCAACTTAGCACACACAGATGTCTCCTCTTCCAGGTCAGGAGTAGGTTCCAAACAAAAATGTCCCTTTGTTTGACACCTAAACACGTCTGCTCTTCAACCAGTAGCTGCATACTTGTTGAACAACATGTTCTAACATCACCTAGAACATTAGTTCCACCTCCTTGGAACAAAACCCTCCTTGAAAGTCTTCAAGGTCTTCATATACACTACCCAAGAGAGTAAAAGAATCAGTGATCAGGTGATTCTTCATATCCACCTCACTTAAGTATTTGGTACCTTACCATATTTCATCTCCCACTTAAGTGCATCGTACCTTACGGTGTTCCTTAGTTACTCTATCTCTCATCAATCCGTCCTTTGTGTGTGACCCTATAGGTTTTCGCGGCGTCGGCAATTATATTAAATCACGTATTTAACATAATAAACAGTGAGCGGTATCTAGCAACACATCACTGCTACCCAAGTCACGAAAATGTCATGTGATCTGACAAAACCTCATGTGATAATAATTATGTGTATAATTACCCCTTTGCCCTTATGTCTATATTGAACACAAGGTATAGACCGTGTCACCCTTGTCCAGTTCAATATTGGGCCCATAGACATTTATCCTGTTACGCAGGATTGGCAAATTCCATCTAGGACACTCATGTCCCTCAGCATGCTTCGTGGAGTACCCATCAACTGTCTTTATGGTTATCCAGTTACGGACAACGTTGGATCAGCAATAAAGCACTCGACTCTACATCTAGGATCCATAGTGGTTTCAGGTCGAAGAGTGGTATACACTATTATCACCATGAGAATAACTTATGACACTTTGCATAACTTTCTATATAGTATTCTCATAGCGGGTCAATCCGGTATAAATATTACTCCTAATATTCATACCTATGTTTAAGACTTGATAACTCTTTATCCATGATCCATGAGATGTGATCATCAGTCTACAAACATAATAGTCTTAATGCTTTAATGTTATCCCACTTCACATTAAAGCTCGACTACGGATACTTTAAGAATAGTGCCCTTATGTTTAATGTGTTCTCATGATTAAGTCACACTTAATACATTAAACGGACTATCTATTCTAGGGACTTTATTAATCAACCATAATAAAGAAAATGCCTTTTATTATTAATAAATAATTCGATACAAGTACCAAAAGTATTGGCCTCTAGGGCTTACACCAACAATCTCCCACTAGCACTAGAGCCAATCAGGCATACCCCGTATGCCCATTGATCCAGTATGGCCATCATGCTTCTGCTGCGCAAGAGGCTTTGTCAGTGGGTCAGTTATATTGTCAAGTGTAGGTACTTTACATATTTTCGCACAACGCCTAAGTATGTGTTTGGATCGTTGGTGAGATCTAGGCTCCTTAGCTTGTGCGATAACACCATTGTTATCATAATAGAGACCAATGGGATCCACAATGCTAGGGACTATGCCAAGTTTATTGATCCAAACAGCTTCCTTTGCTGCACTTAAGGCAGCAATATACTCGGCCTCAGTTGTAGAATCAGCAACTGCATCTTGCATTGAACTTTTCAAGCTCACAGTGCCACCATTTAAGCAAAACACATAACCAGATTGGAATCATTCATATTAAAGCGTCTCAGCACTTTGTCTATGTATGTACTCTGACTTAGGCCAAGTAGTTTTGTGATCTATCTCTATAGATTCTGATTCCTAATATATAGGCTGCTTCACCTAGGTCCTTCATAGAAAAGCATTTCCCCAACCAAGACTTTACTTGTTGCAGGGTAGGGATATCGATTCCAATGAGTAATATGTCACCTACATATAATACCAGGAATACGATCATGCTCCCACTAACCTTCTTGTAGACACAAGGCTCATCTTCGTTCTTGATGAATCCATACAGTTTAACTATTTCATCAAAACGAAGATTCCATGAGTAGGTCACAGGCTCATCTTGATCCATGAGTAATACATCACCTAGATCAGATATCCATATATCTCAGGTAGGTGACGTATCCTGCCTGACCTACGCTAGTCTTGTTCTACTTGAGCAGGTTGCTCTTACACAACTACTTGTGTTTCCTGCTCTAATTCCTCCATAGGTGTATCGATACTTTGTGATTCTTGAATTTCTTCAAGTTCTACTTTCCTCCCACTGATTTCTTTGGAAATAAAATCCCTTTCTAGGAAAACTCAAGTTCGAGCGACAAACACTTTGCCCTCAGAAGGATTGTAGAAATAATATCCTCTTGTTTCTTTAAGATACCCCACAAATAAGCATTTGTTAGATTTGGGCTCAAGCTTAGTTGAAATTTGTCGTTTCACATAAACTTCGCAACCCCAAATCTTCATGTAAGACATATGTGGTCTCTTACCACTCCATATCTCATATGGTGTCTTTTCAACCTTTTGGATGGAACACGGTTAAGTGTGTAAGCTGATGTCAATGGTGTATGTCCTCAATAGGAGTTTGGAAGATTGGTGTGACTCATCATGGATCGGACCATGTCCAACAGGGTTCGATTTCTTCTCTCAGATACACCCTTCCATTGGGATGTGCCAGGAGGAGTAAGTTGGGATAGGATCCCACACTCTTTCAGATGGTCATCAAACTCTAGGATTAAATACTCACCACTTCGATCTGATCGAAGAGTTTTAATATTCTTACCTAGTTGGTTTTAACTTGTTAGGTTTCACCCTTTTGTATTAATGTTATTAATAGGCATTTCAAGATCAAGGACATACAGTCCATTATTCATTTGTGCAGTAGCATAGAATATATCATTCAAATAAATTGAGCAACAATTGTTCTTTATTATAAATGAAAAACCAAACTTGTCCAAACAAGCAATGGAAATAATATTCCTGCTAATTGCAGGTACATAATAACAGTTCTCTAACTGAATTATTAAACCACTAGGTAAAGTCAATTCATAAGTTCCTACGGCTAAGGCAACAACCTTTGCTCCATTACCAACTCGTAGGTCGACTTCACCTTTTGCCAATTTTCTACTCCTTTTTAGTTCTTGCACATTTGTACAAATGTGAGAACCGCATCCAGTATCTAATACCCATGATGCAGAAGTAGATAAATTAATTTCAATAACAAAAATACCTGAAGTTGGAGTCTCTACTCCATTCTTCCTATCTTCCAGGTACTTTGGGCAGTTCCTCTTCCAGTGTGCGGTCTTACCGCAATGGAAGCAGGTGCCTTCCTTTTCTATGTTTCCACTAGGCTTCAAAGCAGCACTAGTGGGTTTGGGTTTGGCAACTTCCTTGCCTTTCCCTTTATCATGTTTGAGGACAATCCTCATGTCTCGTTACCAATCCAGAAAATTTGTCCCAGACAATTTTTCCTTGTCAAGGTTTGATCGCAATATGTTGTTAGAGGTGTTTGTTGTCATGGTAATCTACACAAGGATTAATGAAAATATAAGTATTATTGACATATTTAATTAGGCCTTTAATTAAATATGCTCCCACTATTTTATTCAAAACAAATGACCCTCATCATTTGATTCGGAAAATCCCGTTGGAAGATTTTCTAGTGGGTTGAGATCCATATTTCACTTCGTTCTAAGTCCGCGTAGGCGGATTACACAAAACTAGGTTATTTTAGGTAAGAACTCCTTCCAATTGTATCTCATACAACTCTCGAAAATTTCAGTTGGGTGAATAACTCCTTATTCTAATCCATCATATGGATTATTCCCAACTCTTGCTTCTAAACATATATATAATCTTATTATAATTTGTTTAGTTAAGTTTGACCCATTGTTTTAACAGTTGGATATTACAATTATCCCATCGCACCTTACTAATATATAGATCATGCACCTCGCGTAGGCGAAACCTATATTATCCATTACTAGTCTTGATGAGTGTTAAAACTTGGAAAGCATAAACTTAATATTTATTTTGAGGGAATTGCAATTTTTCTGATCTCACCGGCTTGTTTATCATATAAACCGCCTCTCACATGCATCAACATACATTCACATGCATCAACATACCTACATACAAAATGAAACAGTTATGGCCCCTAGCGCAATTGTTCTCCCAAGCCAATGAGAGAACCTAAGCTAACCTACGACGATCTAAGCTTTTCCAAGCAAGATCTTCAAGGTTGTCCTCCTTTGGCACTGACTTCTTTGCTTTCTTCATATCATTACATTACATGAAAGAAACTCGTTTTACATACGAGGGAGTGAGATGAGAAAAGAAGTTACATTTGGGAGATTAAGAGAGGGGCACGACACGCAGGTCGTATTTTAAAACCCAAAGCAGAATAAAGGAAAACTAAGGCCATAACCGATCACCACAAGACAATAATAAACACTTTATTATTATTAATTCCTTTAATTAATTAAAATTAAAATCAAATTAAATCTCGACGACCGATCACCACATTTTAATGAACAATTCATTTAAAATCAATGTCGCTTTTCGCATCAACACTTGATACTTTTAAAGCACTGAGTTAGCCGAACGGGTGAATTTTGCCTTGCGTTAACCGGTTAACCATATGTGTTAACCGGTTAACACTGTTTGAAATCTGTCAAAAATTGTTTTCTGCCTTGCGTTAACCGGTTAACCAAATGCGTTAACCGGTTAACACTGTTTGAAAATGTCTTGGAAAACTGTTTTCCGTCTTGCGTTAACCGGTTAACCAAATGCGTTAACCGGTTAACACTGTTTGAAAACTTAAAAATTTTAATTTCGCATTGCGTTAACCGGTTAACCATATGCGTTAACCGGTTAACACTGTTCCAAAAAGTGTTTAGAAAGCACAACTCTTGTGCAGTCAAACCCCAATCGCATAACTCTCTGACAACACAACCCTTGTGCCGTCACTAACCCTGATGCACCAATTTCAGACCGTCAAACACATCTCGATTGTTAATTCAGTATGATTGATCAACACGTCATTGCTTCACCATACTAATGTCGGATCAAGAAGCAAACGACCATTGATCGCTCAAAGGAAAACAATCATTAAGGGTTTGAATGAACGAAACAAGAACACTATATCATATATAATGTATTTTGCATCAGGGTTACATATATCACATATATGTAACTTGATCAATCTCAATTTAACCTTTGATTCATTCTGTCTTTAATCATATTATTACAGAACAAAAACAAATATCAGATTCATGGTTTCGTAAGTGGCTCTGATACCACTGAAGGAGAATTGCCATCCAAGGCGCAGCGGAATTTAAAATTTTCTCCATTTAGTGATCCTTACGAATGGGCATGATCAGTGATAGAATCGTTACCTCTTGTGGCGATTCAAACCTTTGGTGCAGATCTCTGATAATGATCAAAACCTTTGATACAGATCCACGGGGCGATCACAAACGTTGAACAATGACAACGTCTCTACTCAGTCCACACGAACGGATTCCTTCAATCGCAGTGCTAGCTGTTATGAGTGAAGGCTTTGAGTGAGAGAAAGAGGGAAACAAAATTCCAAGTCTCTACTTGAATTTCTGTCTGAGTGGATTAGAGTGACAATGCTTCTACCCAAGGGGTTCTATTTATAGAACCACTTGTGTGGGCTTCAAGCTAAAAAGCCCACTTAAGTGTATTTTGGCCCATATCTTATAATATGCCCAAAATCACTTAAGTATTTGGTACCTTACCATATTTCGTCTCCCACTTAAGTGCATCGTACCTTACGGTGTTCCTTAGTTACTCTATCTCTCATCAATCCGTCCTTTGTGTGTGACCCTATAGGTTTTCGCGGCGTTGGCAATTATATTAAATCACGTATTTAACATAATAAACAGTGAGCGGTATCTAGCAACACATCACTGCTATCCAAGTCACGAAAATGTCATGTGATCTGACAAAACCTCCTGTGATAATAATTATATGTATAATTACCCCTTTACCCTTATGTCTATATTGAACACAAGGTATAGACCGTGTCACCCTTGTCCAGTTCAATATTGGGCCCATAGACATTTATCCTGTTACGCAGGATTGGCAAATTCCATCTAGGACACTCATGTCCCTCAGCATGCTTCGTGGAGTACCCATCAACTGTCTTTATGGTTATCCAGTTACGGACAATGTTGGATCAGCAATAAAGCACTCGAATCTACATCTAGGATCCATAGTGGTTTCAGGTCGAAGAGTGGTATACACTATTATCACCATGAGAATAACTTATGACACTTTGCATAACTTTCTATATAGTATTCTCATAGCGGGTCAATCCGGTATAAATATTACTCCTAATATTCATACCTATGTTTAAGACTTGATAACTCTTTATCCATGATCCATGAGATGTGATCATCAGTCTACAAACATAATAGTCTTAATGCTTTAATGTTATCCCACTTCACATTAAAGCTCGACTACGGATACTTTAAGAATAGTGCCCTTATGTTTAATGTGTTCTCATGATTAAGTCACACTTAATACATTAAACGGACTATCTATTCTAGGGACTTTATTAATCAACCATAATAAAGAAAATGCCTTTTATTATTAATAAATAATTCGATACAAGTACCAAAAGTATTGGCCTCTAGGGCTTACACCAACAGAATGGTCCATCCACCTACTTCAAGGGACCATTCAGGGAAATCACAGAACCTTCCACAGGTTCCAGCATCAGTACTAACATAACTCCTTCCAAGATACCAGAAAGTATCACCCATGGATCTCATCCAGACACAGAACAGGATGCCTGCTCTGATACCAATTGAAATTCTGGTATAGTCAGAGTTCAGATGTTCTACACGAAGTCATGACATCTGATCCAACATTGTTACTAATACAGCAAGACAGTTAGAAAAAATAAAACCCAGTACTCATATGCACACAGTCCCAGATGTCACGACATCTGCTACTCTACCACCATGGACAGAAGAACATCCAGTTTTGTCCATCTAGTACAAAGACACAGTAGAGATCAAACATGGCACTTATGTTTATTGATCCTGCCCAGTTATCAGCATGATGTCTCAACATTGATTTAAACATCACCTGTTCCAACATTACAGAAGGATGAACTGTAACAAACCAACCAGTCTATCAGTAACACCAGTCAACAATGAATGTCATAACATTCTGTTTTGCAATCAGACTGCAGGCTATGTGTCAAGTCTGTTATTCTCTTCATAAACAAACTAGAAACAGGCTAAGTTATAACAGACAAAGTATAGTGTGCAGAAGGTAAAAACACCAGTAATTGTTACCCCAGTTCGGTACAACATTACCTACTCTGGGGGCATACCAAGCCAGGAAGAAGATCCACTATTAGTAGTATTAATTCAGAGTTAAACTCCCCCGTTTACAACTCTTCACTTAATCCCTACCCAATGCAATCTATACCTAGGCACTCCGAGATAGAAACCTCCAGTTTCCATTCCTATCACTACAATTACCATGTAATGCTTAGACAACTTGAACATGCTTCACAGCTTCGTTCAAGAACATAACAACTCTTGCCTACAGGCTTTGAGTTACAAAATAATCTCATGCTTTCAAGCACTGAGAAACACTTGGTAACCTTCCCACAGGTTGGGAGGTTTACCTCACATATACCCCTAATTTTTACATTGTTTGAGGCTTACAAAATCTAGGTTACAATCTGCTATTTATAACCTAACCACCCAACTGGATTTGGGCCTTCAGAAATCGCAACTGCAAGCTTCTCCTTTGCTGTTACAGAGCTGGCAGAATTCTTCTGCTACAATCAAGGTCTTCAATCTTTTATTTCCTAAAAGATCTCCATATTTGGGAACCGTATATTCACCAAATATATTTACCAAATCTTCTGATTGAACCTTCAAGATCTCCACACAGGAGTTAGGATATTCACCAGATCTCCTAATTAATCACAAACCAAACCAGAATTAACTGATTCAGTTTTATACACATGTGAGATGTCACAGTCCCGATGTCGTGACATCTTACATGACATGTTGGTCCAGATGTTGAACTTCTTCAACCCAACATATTAAAACAACAGAGGTGATTACATTATTTGTTTTACAAAATTAATGCCAATCTTAAGGTACTAACACTTAGATTAATAATTAGTTGTACTTCTAATGATAATCATTCATGTATTCTAATGATAATGCATTTCATTAATCACCATATAAAACATTGGAAAAAGAACAATATTTTCATCATCATTTATTTGCGGTCTTCGAGACATGACACAACATTATGAAGATGGCCTGGCTATTACTCTTAATGGCGGTAAACCAGATATTTTTCTAACAATGACATGCAACCCTTCTTGGAGTGAGATAACATCAAAACTTTTAAATTTTCAAACACCACAAGATCGTCCAGATTTGCTAACAAGAATATTTTGTTCGAAATTCGAGTAATTAAAGGATGGTGTTATTAATAAAGGAGTCTTAGGGAAGTTTAAAAGCTACATGTATCTCATTGAATTTAAAAAACAAGGATTTATGCATGTGCATATGTTGTTGGTCTTAGAAAGTAACGAAAAATTGCGGGACCCAGAAGAGTATGATAGTGTGATTAGAGTAGAAATACCTAAATTAGAATGTGAATCATAGTTGTATGAAATAGTTGTAAAACATATGATCCACAGACCTTGCGGCATAATCAACCGAAAGTCTCCATGTATGAAAGACGGACATTATAAAAAATGCATCCCAAACAATTCTTGGATGAAACAAGTCAAGGAACTGACTCATATCCTGACTATAAAATGAGGTTTGATTTACCCATATCTTAGGTAGAGATAGGTCCGTCGACAATAGATGAGTGGTTCCTTATAATCCTTGGTTACTGTTAAATTATGATTGTCACATCATTGTATAGATTTGCAGTATCATTAAAAGTATCGAGTATTTATACAAATATGTGTACAAGGGCCCTGATCGTGTGGCTATGGAGGTTCACAAAGGATGATACATGGATGAAGTTTAACAATATGTTGATGCAAGATGGATTTATACTCCTGAGGCATCATGGAAAATATTTCGATTCACTCTTTACCAATTATATCCTTTGGTTGAAAGATTAGAGATCGACTTGCCGAACCTCCATAAATTGCGCTTTTATAATCATCAGTAAATTGCAGATGTGTTAAATAATGAGTGCAACTCCAAAACAATGCTCAGACAATTCTTTTCATTAAATATAATAGATCCAGAAGCAATATATTATTTGTATAGAGAGATTCCAAAGCATTATTGTTGGAGCAAGAGGGACAAGGAATGGCATCACAGGCGGTCAATAAGAAAAGTTATTGGGAGAATTTATACGATATCACCTACGAAGGGAGATAAGTTTTACTTTAAAGTATTGTTATCTCATGTCACAGGTCCAACTAGTTGGGAATACTTTCTTACAAATAATGTCACTCCTTTCAATACATTAAAAAAATCAGCCGAAGATAGGGGATTTCTAGAGACTGATCGTAGTATTCGTGATTGTTCGGTTGAGGCTACGAGTCTCCAAATGTCATATGCTTTACAAAGGTTATTCGTGACGATTCTAATATTTTGTGAGCCTACTAATGTTAGAAGCCTTTGGAATGAGTTTTTTGCACATATGACAAAGGATTGTCAAACAACAAACAACGTTGTGGAATCAGTCTTGACTAATATGTTGTTGAAGGACTTAAATGAACTCTTAAACCTGCACGGTAAAAAAATTAAAGATTATGATCTCCAATCTTTACCCCCTAATACAGTGGAGGAAGATTCAATTACAAGTGTCGTACAAGAAGAGTTAGCGGTCGATATCCCCAAGAAGATATTGAATATGTTGCTAAATTAAATAATGACCAAGTGATTGCATTCAAAACCATTATGAATGTAATTCATCAAAAACACAATGGGGTATTTTTAATTGATGGTCCAGGAGGAACAGGAACATTAATGTCAAGTTTAAGAAGTAGATGAGAAATTGTCTTAGCAACTGCATCATCTGGTATAGTTGCAACATTGTTACCCGGTGGTAAGACTGCACACTCCTGATTTAAGATACATATCGATATATAACTAAGTTCCATTTGTGGTATTCAAAAGCAAAAAGATCTTACAAATCTCATTAGAGTTCTTGTTGTAATATTTTATGATGAATCCCTAATGACAAACAAAAATTGTTTAGAAGCCTTAGATCGGCCATTACAAGACATTTTTAGCAACAATACTCCATTTGATGGAAACGTTATGATCATGGGGGAGATTTTCGTCAAGTTCTTCCTGTTGTAAGAAAAGGTACTAAGGCACAAATGATTTCGGTGTGTATTGTTCAGTCTCATTTATGAGCTCATACCAAGATTTTACGTTTGCGTCAAAATATGTGATCATTGCATGATCAAGAGTTTGCAGAATTTCTTATGCACATTAGTGATGGTGTTGAACCTACCAAACCATATGACATTGTGAGGTTACCTTCACATATTGCAATCCAATGGGAAGGTGAACATTACATACAAGTACTTATCAAACATATTTTTCCCGATTTAGAATTGCATGGTTGAGATGCTCCTTAGTAGAAAGCAGTTTCCTATGCGACTAAGTTTTGCAATTAAAATAAATAAATAACAAGGAAAAATTGTTCCAAATGTTGGAATATATCTTCCACGATATGTTTTCAGTGAGGGACAGTTATATGTGGCTTTATCCAGAGGTGTTTCACAGACTACGACAAGAGTTTTAACTAGGGAAGAAAAAATGAAAGGAGAAGATGGTGACTACACACAAAATGTAATCTTTAAACAAATTCTTTTATCGCACCCACATGTATTCATTAAGTACATTAAAAAATTGCTCACACATTGATTCCCATTTTGGTTACACAAAATACCAAGATTATATTGTATTCTTTATATAATAATTAAATATAATATTATTTTGCTTTAGTATATAGCCAAACTAAAACACAATGAAATCTTCCAAGTATGTAAGGAGTTGAGACGGAAGAATGTTGAAACTTACTTCGACATAAAAGTAAGTTATACTCAATCATTTATTTTATGTTTTTATATCATACATCAATTTTGTCATATTTATTCTCGCTATTCTTATGTAATAAATTTTAGATATGAGACTTTGAAGATAAATGGAACACATGGAAGGATGAACAAATAATTTCATCCATCGACAAACTGGACAATAAGGTGTATTTATCTTTTCCGCAATATGTATAAAAAACTGTTTGTTGCATTTTTACCACTCTTTCACTAACACTTTTATCATCCTTATTAAAATAGATCAAATGTCTGAAAATTTACTATGTCCGTTGGAGCTCCATAGTGATAATAGATAAAACACAACTTTGAAAAATGGTGAAAAGAGAAATAATATCTCAAAGGATGGAGAGGTTTTTATTTTATTCATTGAAAAATATTTATCCCTAGAATATTTTTGAAGACATGAATTTAACTTTTATTATTGGTTCATTATGTAAATGCATTGTGTAAATCATTATGTAAATAAAATCATATATATTTACTAAGTCCATCATTTTCCTTTTTTACTAGAAATCCACGTAATTCGAAAATAAGTCAGAGTTGTTAAACAACTCTAAACTAAAACAAAGTATCTTCATTCCCCAGGTATATATTTATTTATGTCACAATAAACCAGATTATATTCAAACGAGTCATATGTTTTGAATGTATTTATTTGTTGATATGATATTTTGTCATGTATTTGTAGTTTTTTAAAACTCAATAACACATTGATAAAGGGATGTATGAAGAATTGAGTCAAATCTTTACATGGTAAAAAAAATACTATATTACACTACTTACTATTAATTTCACTATCTTTTTCTCTAAAAAAATTCTAATATGAGAGTCTTACATTTTTATTTTACTACAGAAATAATTGCAGGGAAAAAGAAAATTCTTCGGATAAAGATTTCATTTTCGGACATTCCTCTTAAAGAACGTCATTGATTACACAATATAAATAGTATTTTTTATACTTCACTTCTTGAATATAATTTTGAATATTTTTATTTACTATTTTCAAAATGTAATAATATTATTAGCATGTTTAGACAATATACCTTTATTTTTATCTTAACTTTATTTAATTCTAATAATTATCTCTAAGTAAAATTAGTTTTAGTATGACATATACGTGTTAGCGCAAAAAACTAAAACGGTATGACAATGGTGAATTCGAGTGAAAAACTAAAATATTAAAGCATATTCAAAATAAGTAATTATCATCTTAATATAAACTATGTTTATTATATTTAAATAATATTATTTTTAATA